>NC_025999.2:94588735-94592501 GCF_000442705.2 Elaeis guineensis | reverse complement strand
CCATACCGCGCTCCACTATATATATCGGGGAAGGCAACAGTGCAAAAGGGGGGGGATCCGCCCGTCTCTCCCACATACGCAGGCTCGCTCCTCTCTCTTCCTCTCCCTCTCTCCTTCTCAGAGCTCTCTGTCTGCATTTCACTGTTGCCCCAGTCACCTCTCTGACTTGACCGTCGGAGGATCCCCGCCGGAGCCGCCTCCGGTCAGTGCGGACTTCCTTTTGCAGGTGTACGCTTCCCGACGATCGGGCGACGAGGCGATTGGCCGCAACAAAAGTTAATGGAGCTAGCTTGGTTTAAGTCCAAAGTGGCATTCTGGTCATCGGAATCATGCAAAAGAAAGACTTATCTTTTTTCACACGGAGCTAAATTGCATGACAGTCTCTTCAAGATCTATGCAAGCAAATGAATGAAGAAGTTTGGAGTGCTTCGAGATCTATTCAAGATGTGGCCCATCAATTGGTCAGCACGGTGATAGAAGATCAATCACATTGTTAACATGTTGACATGTTTCACTTGCAATCTGTGCTCTAATAATACTACGTTAACTAATCACTTGATCTCAAATATTCAAGTTGATAGGAAATGAAGTAACAATATATATCAAGCTAAACAAACTTCATGGTGTATTCCTTTATTATTCCACTGCAGCGAACATCCATATGTCTCCTTCTAACGATGTCAAATAGCAAAGCCTTTGTTCTGCCTTGTGGAAGACACTATATATTAATGTTGTTGGGGAGGGTCATGCACATCCCTTGTGCATGGAAGTGCCTTTCTTGGACCAGACTTCGGTTAAATGGATTCTGTCCTAACAAACGAGTGACTACACGTCCCTCTAATGTGACTCAGGCAAGAGGAGAGGAGAGAAATAAAATCCTAACACTTTTTAAAATAAAAATGGAAAAGAAAAAAACATATTTCGGGATTCCCAAACAGGGGACCTCTACATCAAAACCCAACCCGTCTTTGAGTGCATCTTTTCTTAATCATGTCACTGGTGACGTCTTTTAAGGCAAGATTTAAGGTTTCTTCGTTCTCAGTTAATTTGATAACATTAATTCTAGCTAATTAGTTGTTCGGTTCTAGAAGCCATGTTGACTGAAACGTCAAGGCTTTTGAATATTTTTCCCCAAAAGCAATGGTAATCATTGCTCTTCCCACTGAGCGTACGATATTTGACTTGTTTGGTTTTGGAAGAGGGAGGACAAGGGGACCCATATTGAAGAAAATGGTTACGTTGGAGATGGGAAAAAGAGGCTCTTTGTGCCTGGTCTCACAAAGCATTGCTAGGTGATCAGATTAAGCCTAGCAATTAAAGATCATCACTTGGAGGACTTCCAGCCTTAATCTCCATCTAACTAGTGTTTCCTCCATATTTTGTTCTAGAATAAGTGTGTTTCCCACATGCAGATAAACCTTTGAAAGGTTGACGACCCTTCTGTGGTCTGAACGTGATTCCCACTTTGTGGGAGGTAAGTTTTGGAAACCCTGAAGGAGAGGGGCTGCTTGTGGTGGAAATCACTATTGTTGACGAATATTCTAAGGCTTATATCACTGTCTTTTTTAAGGCGTTTAGCAAGAAAGTCGTCTTGCATGTCCAAAGACTTTGATAGCTACTTATCAAAAAAGATTGCTACTGAAATCACTAAACTTGTTTTTTTTTTTCAGAGTCTATTTTGGAAGGAACTGCTAGTTAGGTGGCCTGTCTAATCTCTTAGTCCAAGTTTATACCTGCCAAAGAAAAAAAGGTGTCTCATTGACGTTAAATTAATTACTAATTATTTGCTTTCATGTGTCACTTGGTGAGCTTACATTAATTCACCCTGTCAGTTTTTTAATAGAGTGTAATTTTTAATCTAAATAAGGCAATGAAGTTACAGAATCTGGTCATATATCGCTTGGATTTTGTTGAGTTATGAACAACCTCTAAGTCATTCTATAAAGGGAAGATGCTATTCTCAATGGAGAAGACAGCATCTATTGAAGGTTATGGTAAATTGCAGATTTTTTCAGTAGACCAAGTTCTGGATCTGGCTGTTTTTTTTTTTTTTTTTTCTTTTACAGCATATATCTTTGCAGTTTTCACCACATAATCTTGAAGAATTTCACAAAGCTTACCCAGAGGTTGGCATTTTTGTACAACTTGTTTTCATATTTGGTTGATGCAATCTGATAGTTTCATTTGTAATTCTGGAAGAAAAAGCATAACAGAAACAAGAAGAATAAGAATCCAAATGAATCACCACCTCTGTTCGTAGAAAAACATGGAAACAAAAGAGATCAAACTACAATTCAATTGCCAAATCTACAAAGACCAGAGCCCAAGCCACCAAGTCAGCAAGTTCTTATTCCTTCATTGGAGAAATTGTTGAATTAAAAAGCTTTTAACTTTCAACCCAAGGAAAATAGTGAGAAGCGAGCAGCAAAGTCTAATGGTGGGATGAAGAAAGAAAGGAAATGTTGCTATAGAGAACTGGGTACCCTCACCGACACGGCAATAGTGTCGACCTATGGGTCTTAACCGTTACAACATCATATGCTACTGTTGACTAACGAATATGATGCCTAACCTTCAGAAATTTGATGCAGAGAAAAAAGAAAACAGGAAAGACACCAAACATTAGACAGACTAGTAAACACTTGGATCATTATGATGTGAAAGAATGAAATTTGGATGGAAACTTTACATGAATGGCAACGTGGCAGCTCATGAAATGAATGCAATCTCTTGCTTCAAATTTCATCCACTTTTCTTTTTGTGAAATCTTTTCTCCATGTGTGGGCATATTTTATGAGATTGGCCGACCAAAGACTGAAATTTTTTCTCCTTCAATCTGGGAGCATGCAAGCACGAGTGATTTTTATTAGTCAAGAAGGAAGGTAGAAGTTTTTTTTATTAGAAAAAAGAAAGCAGAGGGACAAAGAAAGGATTCTAAGACGAGGAAAAAGCCAGGGAAACATTCTGGATCTTCTCCTTAGACCCATCCAAAATGAACTCAATTAGTACAACTTTAAGCTAACTTTTCTTTGTGCCATGGCCTTTTGGGGTTTATGGTAATAAAGTATTCGTCGCTAAGAATTATACCCAACTCAGGAGGATGCATTTTGACAACTGATCGCGAAACTTTCTTGAACTTGGATGTTTTTTAACCGGACGTTAAAACTTGCCCTGAATTTATGGTAATACTTTAATTCTTGAATTTATCTTCTTTTTTTTTTTAAGGTAAAAAGGAGGTTCTACAGACCCAATTTTATTTATGTTTAACAGAGGAAAGCAGAGATTACAATTGCTGTGATGGAGTTAACAGCAAACTAAAATAGGGAAGAGCTTACGGGACGAATATTAGTCCAATGGCAGATGTAGGAGGACCAGTTAAAAGAAAACCAAAGAAAACCTAGGAAAAGATGGAGCAACAAGGAAAGAAAGATTACAAAGACAAAACCAAGCACGCCCACCACCTCTAAGAGGGCCTGTTTGGATGTTTAGATCCAAAATCTTATGAGATTCATAGTTGAGCCAGTACAAATAGAAAAATCTCCTACATTATCATTGTATTCACAAATACCCATGGCCTTTGGAATAGACCAGCCCAAATTCCAAAATGTCTCTATTTTTTTGTTGCTTCTTATAGGATTCGGGCCGGTCCACTCTAAAGGACTCTGGATATTTATGAATTTAGTCCGGACTGATTTTCTCTAGTTGTATTGGCTAACTCTATAAATTTCATAGGATTTTGAGCTCAAACATCTAAATTGACCCTTAC
>NC_025999.2:94438735-94583735 GCF_000442705.2 Elaeis guineensis | reverse complement strand
CAACAGAGATGTGGAAGTCGAGAGAAGACTTCAAGAAATAGATTGGAGGATCCAGCAGATTAGCAACAACTTGTCAGCCTCATCCAATGGGTTCGATTCTGAATCACCTTTCGTGACGAGCATCCTCCAGAAATTTATCCCATCAAACTTTAAAGTTCTTCAACTGGAGAGCTATGACGGGACCACAAACCCTGTCGATAATGTTAACAGCTTCTGAGCAGTCATGCTTCTTCAGAAAACCTCCGACGCTATCCTGTATTGAGCCTTCCCTTCCACTTTGAAGGAGATGGCCTGATATTGGTACTCCAGTCTGAAGTTGGCTTCTATTCACTCTTTTTGACTACTGAGCTAAGCCTTTGCTGTCCACTTCATCATCAGCTGGTGACAACAGAAGTACTCGGACTACCTCCAGACCATCAAACAGAAGGAGAACGAGTCTATTCGGTTTTATGTAGCTCGGTTCAATAGAGCTATGTTGGAAGTTTGCGATTTAGATCACTCGATCACAATATCTACTCTGAAGGGTGGATTGTTGATGAGCGACTTCAAAAAGTCGCTATTGAGGATCTTTCTCCGAGCTTTTTCGAAAATGCTAGCTTGGACAGAGAAATATATCCGATTGAAAGACTCTCTAGTGGAAGAAATCGTTTGAATAACCCTGACTGTGGGAAATCAAGAGTAGAGTGAGGCTCGCTTGCCCAGATGAATGGTGGAAATCACTGCCGTTCAAGATCTTCATCGAGAAGAATGCATATTTCATCAAGGAGGAATCATTCACCTCCAAGGCGAATGGGCGATCTCACTCCTTTAAATACTTCTAGAAGAGAGATCTTGATAGAGGTGCGAGCCTAGCTGCCTCCACCTCCTAATATGTGAATAAATCTGGAGCGCCACGATCCAAATAAGTATTGCCTTTATCATCATGACCACGGTCACGATACTGAAGATTGTTGCCAGCTCAAAGAGAAAATTGAGCATTTGATCCGAGAGGGAAGACTGGATCGATTCATCCGATGGCAAGGTCCTCCACGCCAATATCCTCCAAGAGTCAGACAGCAGTAGTGGAGACATCCCACGCTTTAACAGCATAGCACCAGCCCCCTCAGCCTCAACCTTAGCCGGCACCAGCACAATCGCGGGAGAAGGGGCAGACGGTAGTAGAAGATCGACTCCTATGGGGTGAAATTCATATGATAACTAGAGGACCGTTTGGGTCGGTGGAGTCGCATGCAGTGAAGAGGCCTCGGCTCGAGGAGCCAGTGATCTTCACAGAATAAGATGCTGAAGGTGTACAAATTTCGCACAATGATGCGGTGGTCATTACTACTAATATAGCTGACTACAATGTACACCGCATTTTCATCGATAGTAAAAATTTTGTTGATATTTTGTACTTTGCTACTTTCACTGCAATGGGGTTTGTTCTTGAACAGCTGAATAAGTTCAGTACTCCAATCCAAAATTTCTTCGGAGGTTTGATAATTTCGAAGGGGACAATCAGACTGCCCCATACCATAGGAACCAAACCCAGGCAGGCAACTATTCATGTTGATTTCTTTGTGCTTAGCCTGCTATCCGCATACAATGCAATACTTGGCTGACCAAATCTAGGAGCATTGAAGGCAGTGGTGTCGAGCTACCACTTGATGATAAAGTTTTCGATGGAAGCTGGGATGGGGCAAGTCCGAGGCAATCAGACCATGACCTGATAGTATTTTGTTGCTAAGCTGTAAGTAGAGGAACAGCCAGCGGCGTCCCAACCTGAACTCCTAATAGGTTTGGATGCTCGCAATGATCTGGCTAGAGAGCATGCTCGATCGTTCGAGGATCTAGTGGAGGTCCCCTTGAGGAAGAAAAATCTCCATCAAACTGTAAAAATTGGATCATCCATATATCAAATAACTAAAGCTCGGCTAACAGCTCTTTTACAGAAAAATATAGATCTGTTCGCTTGGATGGTAGCGGATCTGCCTGGCATTGACCCAGAGGTGATGACTCATCACATGGGAGTGGATCCGACCTTCCGCCCTATAAGGCAGAAGAAGAGAAGCTTTGCCCTAAAGTGCCAAAAAGCAATTGCTGAGGAGGTGGACAAGCTGGTCAAGGCCGACTTCATCCGAGAAGTGATGTATCCTAATTGGCTCGCTAACGTGGTGCTAGCCAAGAAAGCGAATGGAAAATGGTGCATGTACAACGACTTCATTGATCTAAATAAAGGCCCCAAAGATAGCTATCCTCTTCCTCGAATAGATCAATTGATAGATACTACTTCTGGGCATGAGCTTCTCACTTTCATAAATGCCTTCTCCAGTTATAACCAAATCTAGATGGCACCTGAGGACGAGGAGAAAACGGCCTTTATTACTGACTTTGGACTCTATTGTTACGGGATGATGCCCTTTGGGCTAAAGAATGTCAGGGCAACATATCAATGACTGGTGAATAAGATATTTAAAGATCAAATTGATTGTAATATGGAGGTCTATATAGATGATATGTTGGTAAAAAATTGAGCCACTCCAGATCACATAACTGACCTCCAAGAAACCTTCAACACCCTACGCCAATTTCAGATGCGGTTGAACCCCACAAAGTGTGCCTTCAGAGTTAGCTCCAAAAATTTTTTCGAATTTATGGTCTTTCAATGAGGAATCGAGGTGAATCCAGAGAAAATTAAGACGATTCTGGAGATGTCCCCATCAAGAAATATAAAGAAAGTCCAGCATCTCACCGAAAGGATTGCCTCACTCAATCATTTTGTCTCCAGATCGGTTGAGAGATGTTTGTCTTTTTTTCAAACCCTCAAGCAGCCAAGAGACTTTCAATAGATGATTGAGTGTCAAAAAGTATTTGAGGAGTTGAAGCAATATCTTAGCTCGGCACCCTTGCTTATCAAATGCCAACTTAGAGAAGCATTGTTACTCTACTTTACCGTGTCTCTGTCAGTAATTAGTTTGATTCTTATCCGGAAAGAGGGACGAATCCAAAAATCAGTATATTACTCAAGTAAGGTCCTTCAAGATGTTGAGACCAGGTACACAAAGTTGGAAAAATTGATATTTGCTCCGGTCGTCATGGTAGAGAAGCTCCGACCCTACTTTCAAGCTCATACAATAGTGCTGCTCACGGATCAGCCAATCAAAATAGTCCTCCACTATCTGGACATGTCGAGACGTATTGCAAAATGAGCCTTACAACTCTCTGAGTTTGACATTAAATTCCATCCAAGGTCTTCAATCAAAGCTCAAGTCTTGACAGACTTTATCTTTGAGTGCACTATCCCTGATGAGGAGGGCTCAGAGGTTGCAGAAAGCAGCTCAATGATGCTAGAGGAACAAATAAATGTGGTCCCTGATCCTGAAGATCAGTGAATTCTTCATGTGGACGGATCTTCCAATTCATCGGGATCAAGAGTCGGGGTCATCTTAATCAGATCGGAGGTGATGTGGTGGAGTGTGCTCTGTGGTTTGAATTTTCAACCAGCAACAATGAGGTAGAGTATGATGCTTTAATTGTCGGGTTTAGACTGGCAAAGGATATAAGAGTCAAACACTTGAAGGTCTTCAATAACTCTCAACTGGTGATGGGGCAAGTCAAGGGTGAATATGAAGCTCATGAAGAGGTACCTCGAAAAGATAAAAGAACTGACTTCATCTTTTTTCAACTTTGATATCTGACAGATACCACAGACACAAAACACACGGACAGATGCACTGTCAAAGCTAGCAGTCTCTCTACCATCCGAAGTCCAAAAAGGAACTTACATCGAGGTATTAGAGAACTCAAGTTTGGAAGAACCTCTTGCTGTTCAGCAGATTGAAGAAGAGTTTTGTTGGATTGAACCCTTGCTGAAGTACATTAGATCAAACAAATTACCATATGACAGTCAAGAAGCTCGAAAAATCCGCAAGTAGGCTGCTCGCTATGTGCTTCATGATGACAAGTTGTATAAGCGGTCCTTCTCTCTCCCGCTTCTGAGATATCTGCGACCGTCCGAAGCAGATAATGGACTAAGAGAGGTCCACAAGGAGATTTGTGAAAATTATTTGGGTGCAAAGATTCTTTCTTACTAAATCCTCCGACAAGGCTATTATTGGCCCTCGATACAAAAGGATGCCTCTGATTTTATCAAAAGGTGTGATCATTGCTAGAAAATTTTTAATATTCAGCATCAACCAGTGGTGCCCCTTACTTCTATCATTGCTCCATGGTCTTTTGCTCAGTGAAGAATGGACATCCTGGGTCTCTTTCCTCAAGTCTCAGGTCAATGCAAATTCTTTCTGGTGGCCATTATTTTTTTCACAAAGTGGGTGGAGGCCGAACCCCTAGCCCGAATAACAGAGACTAGAGTTAAAGACTTCATTTGAAAATCCATTATTTATCATTAGGGTCTCTCGAGGGCACTGGTAATTGACAATGGCAGGCAATTCAGCGGCTCACGGCTTCGAAAATTCTGTGAAGACCTTGAAATTGAGTAATGCTTCACCTCAGTCGGATACCCATAGATAAACGGGGAAGTCAAAGTAACGAACAAGACTCTCTTGCAAAGCCTAAAAGCTAGACTTAATCAGACCGGAGGGTCCTGGGTGGATGAGCTGTATCATGTATTGTGGGCATACCAAACAACTCAGAGAATTTCAATTGGAGAAACCTCATTCAACCTCGCATTCAGAATTGAGACAGTTATATCGGTTGAGATCGGACTTCCTTTCTTCAGAGTCGAGGAATACAACGAGGATACCAACTCTGAATGGTTGCAAACCAACCTTGATCTGATTAAGGAGAGCAGAGAACGAGCTGCTGTGCGAATGACAACCTATCGGCAAAGGGTGGCCAAGTGCTACAATTTTCGAGTCAAGTTTAAGAAATTTCGAGTTGGTGATCTGGCGCTACGGTACCACGAAGTCTCACAACCTACGGAGCGAGGAAAGCTATCGCCTATTTGGGAAGATCCTTATCAGGAGGATGAGATAGTACGTCTCAGAACTTATAAACTAAAACAGCTTGATGGAACTCTACTCCAAAGATCATGGAACATAGTTAACCTCCGCATATATTATCAATGATATTATAATTTTACTGAAGTATATGCATGAATGAACACTCCAATTTATCAACAGCGGTCTTTCCACGTATAAGTGCGAGTTATATCTAAACTCGGCCTTTGATCGATCTTGAGATGTTAAAAATCTTTGATCGACTTATATTTAAAACTCGACCTTTGATTGCTCTCGAGATGTTAAAAGCCTTCGATCGACTTATATTTGAAACTCGATCTTTAATTGGTTCTGAGATATTAAAAACCTTTAATCGATCTCGAGATGTTAAAAGCTTCAGATAGGCTTATATCTAAACTTAGCCTTTAATCGATCTTGAGATGTTAAAAGCCTCAGATAGGCTTATATCTAAACTCGATCTTTGATCGGCCTTGAGATATTAAAAGTATTTGATCGACTTACATTTAAACTCGATTTTTGATCAGCCTCGAGATGTTAAAAGTCTCAGATAGGTTTATATCTAAACTCGACCTTTGATCGATTTCGAGATATTAAAAGTCTTTGATCGGCTTATATCTAAACTAGACCTTTGATCGACCTCGAGATATTAAAAATTTTAGATCGATTTATATCTAAACTTAGCCTTTAAACGGTCTTGAGATGTTAAAAATCTCAGATAGGCTTATATCTAAACTCGGCCTTTGATCGATCTCGAAATATTAAAAGTCTTTGATCGGTTTATATCTAAACTTGATCTTTGATCGACCTCAAGATGTTAAAAGCTTCAGATCGACTTATATCTAAACTCGATATTTGATCGATCTCGAGATGTTAAAAGTCTCAGATTGGCTTATATCTAAACTCGACCTTTGATCAGCCTCGAGATGCTAAAAGCCTCAGATAGGCTTATATCTAAATTTGATTTTTGATCGACCTCGAGATATTAAAAATCTTTGATCGGTTTATATCTAAATTCGGCCTTTGATCGACCTCGAGATGTTAAAAGTCTCAGATTGACTTATATCTAAATTCGACATTTGATCGGCCTCGAGATGCTAAAAATCTCAGATAGGCTTATATCTAAACTTGGCCTTTGCCTCGAGATATTAAAAGCCTTTGATTAGCTTATATCTAAACTAGACCTTTGATCGATTTTGAGATGTTAAAAGTCTCAGATTGGCTTATATCTAAACTCGATCTTTGATCGGTCTTGAGATGTTAAAAGTCTCAGATCAGTTTATATTTAAACTCGGCCTTCGATTAGCCTTGAGGTGTTAAAATCTTTACATTTTATGATGACCATGTAGAGTCAGTATGATTCAGAAAATAACAATATAAAAAATAAAAAATAATATAATAAAAATATGTACATGAATGCATGGTTGAAAAGGTAACTTTATTCCAACAAGAAGCATTTGTAAGTTTGGTCAGCTCTATCTGACATTACAAGATGAAAAATAAAAAATAAAAACAAAATGAAGAAAAGAAAAAGCTAATCGACTGATGGGGCATCATCAGTTGGCTGCACCTCTTCGATGCGCCACGCTCTGTGGAAAATCATGAATTCAAAAAATATGTAAGTATTCATTTGCTTTTCACGTAGCTGCATCAAAGCATCTTCCATGTCCATCTCGGGGTTGAGCAGCTCGGACAGATCAAGTTGTGAGTACAAAATTCAAAGTGCATTCTGACAGAAGCTGTAGTCGAAATGATATCTGACAACAAATGTCGTATGGATCGTTGATTGAGAACTATCCATTAGCTGCCCATGAGATCAAGAAAAAGAAGCTCCTTCTCCTCCTGTCAGGGATCGGCCTTCTGGTTCTCGCTCTTTCGATCAAGATCTTTCATCATGGAAGACTGAAAGAAGCTCTTTCGAGCCAACATCGATAATGGGAGCAATCACTTGGATGCCTCGCTGTTGTACATCTTTGGGAGCGACGACGGTCTTCTTGCTATTCAACGCTCTTTGTAGCTTCAAAATTTTCTCTCTGACATTATGGAGTACATCTTGAAGTTGCAATGTCCGCACAGACCTCATCCATCCAAATTTTCTACACTTGATCAGAGACTCCAAAGCACGGATTTGTTCATAGGCAGAGTCAAGCTGACGATGATATACTATCAATTTCATCGTCACACCCCAGGACTTCATTTTCGCTGCATCGGATACCTTTTGTATCTCTTCCGTCAATTGTGCCTTCTCGACACTGTGTGCCACAACTCCTCGCCGAACTTCTTGTGGAAGTCTATTGACTTCTTTCTCGATCTTATCAAGTTTCTTTTGAGCTTTTTGAAGTCTCTTTTTCCAATTGGTGGCCTCTCCTTCGAAAAATTTAAGTTTTTTCTCTAGGCTCTTGATATGAGTTTTGATATTAACCACCGTCATCAGAAGAAGAGGAGTGACCAGTAAAGGAACAGCAGCTACCAGACTAACATCGCAAGTATCATCTACCGACTATGCAAACACTTGAAAGTAGTAAATTCAAAAAGTTCATAATTTCATTTCATTAAATGAATTTTTTTTTGCAGAAATAAAAGAAAAAAAGAGAGAAAGGAGCAAAAAGTACAAGCATTCAATCTCCGACCTTCTCTTGAGGAGTTGTATCTGAAGAAGACTCGGAAAGACCTGCATTAGTAGTTGAAGAGGAGGGCGGCTCAGCAACGTTCTCCTTCTCGGAGATGGGGAGCTCGAAGGCAATGTAAACTTCCTCGTTATCTTTATCTTCATCTTCATAGTTCAGAAAAGCGTGATCAAGTTCTGGATGCTCCTCTTTTATTAACTTTCAACAGTCAACCCAACCTTCTTTGTGAGCCTGATAAAAAATCTTTTCGCTGAAGGTCACATGGCTGTTGTAGTATTCTTCAGATGTCTTAAATGCCTCTACTGCTTGAGCCATCTCCTCAGCGAAGACAGGTGATGCCTTGAATTTCTTGGGTAAAGAATGCTTGGCATCTTGAATGCGTTCCTCGGTCCTTCTCTTCGTCTCTTTCTCCCTCTCCAGGGCGAGGGCGAGATTGACCTCCACTTGCCCAAGGGCCTCCTGAAGATTTTTTATCTCAGCCTCTAGTTCTTTAATCTTCACTCAAGCTATCTGGGCATTCGTCTCGACTTTATTCTCAGTCTCTTACGCCTGTGCCTCTCTCACTGAGCGGTCCGACAAATTAACGAGAACATGGAGTAGCTGCATCTCCAAATCAACTAAGTTAGAGAAAGTTTAAAAGAAAGGAGGGGTGATAGGATAAATGCTGCACCTGATGACCCATAGTCAAAGACAGTTTTTTCAAACTGAAAACACTCATCCTGTCCATCTGCTCCAACTCCGCTAGAATTATGGAATTCTCAACAGCTTTCCAGACGACCTTCCACTCTTGAAAAAATAAATCCTCCAGAATATCGTCGGGAAGACCCTCATCATCGTCAATCTCCTTAGAAGACTCGATCCAAGCAAAGGTCTTAGAAGGCTGAGGCCACTCGATGATTTCTTCTCGTGAGTCGGCGGTCAGGGTTGGAGTATGTGCAGATGTAGCCAAAATTGCTCCGACCTCAAAAGAAACTGTTTGGTTGACTATAGCAGGCTCTGGACTGAGTTCGACAAATTTTGGCTTTTTCTTCCTCTCAATCCCGACGACCTGACTCTTCCTCTTCTATGGAAGAGAGGTCTTCAATTTTGTAATATCCTTTGCAGAGAGTTTCATTTCTATAATTATTCAACAAACATCAGGTTAGAAAGCTATATATATATATATATATATATATATATATATATATATATATATATATATAAGAAAAGAGAAGAAGGAAGAAAGCATGAATGAACCTACTCACTCCTGGGGTCGCTAGAGGAGAGCCCAACCGAGAAAAGAGATTCATCAGATAAAAGCTCAACCAAATGAGGAGTATTGTGATCCAGGAGATCCCTAACCCTTTCTTTTCCTTGGCACTTAACTCTACAGGCTTCAAGGATGAAGCTTCAATTTGATCCCAGTCTGAAAGCCCCCAGTCGTCCATCAAAATACAAAAAATAAAAAAGAAACGGCTCTTTCATCCATGAATGGATGAAGGTACACCAGAGACCAGAGGAGAGACATCCCTTTGGGAGGAAATATGCAGCCAGTCGGTGTATGGGTGTCTCTTTAATGTGTAGAGGGCTCGAAAAAGAGAAATTAAAGGTCGAACTCCTGTTCAAGGGCAAAGTACAAAAAATCCTATGATGTATCTAAAGGAGTTTAGGGACACAGCACAGAAAGTAATTCTATAGAACCTAAAAAGCTCAAAGATAAAGAAAAAAATAAAAAATTTAAGGCCTGCCCGAAGATTTTTCTCATACACCGCTAATCGATCTGGAGGTGGACTGTGGACTCGAGCATTTGAATCAAGAAGTTCAAGACAGAACTCCTCCGGAATGTAGTATTGGATTCGGAGCAACTTTAAGTCACCCAAAGTCAGCTCGATTTGGATCTCTCCAAGTCTGATCGAAGAGTTGGTTTTAGACCTAGGGCTTTTCAGACTCTTCACTTTCTTTTGCACGGGACCCTCGCTCTCAGAGTTTTCGAAACCCACCGTGAAAATAGAAATCTAAAGGAAAGTGAAGGGAAGAAAAAATCAAGAAGGTAAGGGGGGACTTACCTCGAGTAAAAAATCTAAAGCAAGTATTTTCGGAGGGCTCTTCGCACGGTGAAGAAAGAAGAAAATCTATCTGTAAAACCTTTGGAGCAAGAAAAATAGCAAAGAGGGAAAAGATTTTACCAAAATCAATAGAAGGAGAAAATAAAATAAAGGAAGCCATCTCTTTAAATAGAAAACGCACATCTCTCGAAAGATGCCAAGTCAATATGAATTTCTGAAATGGACCACGCATCAAGCCTTCATTAGCTCAAGCTGGCCGATGATTTTTACATTCAATGCATATCAGTAGAGAAGAGTGGCATCCGTGCAATTCAAAAATTTCATCATTAGTTTGGCAACTTTTTTGCCTAAAAAATCGCGTGCAGACATTTGGTTTAAAAAGAGCTCTTCACCTCTCCGACCGTTCAAAAATGCCAAGGTAAATATTCTTATAATCCGATCCGAGCTTGGACTAGGGAGTAGAAGGTATCTGTTAGGAGTAATTTGGAATAGATCGGTGATGTACGAAGATTCAAGCCCATTATGACCCATCGGGTCCATATCAGCTCCTTTCAAGCGGACTAATCGTTGTGGTTTGCCCGACCTCTGATTGGCAAGTATCTATCCTGACTCTTGGTCGGAGACTATTCTATCCGATCTCTTATCGATATATCCTTGATTCGAATCTTTGGATGGAAAAGATTGGGTCCAACTCTTGATCAGCATGCCACACTCTCTGATCTCTCTTCGGAAACAGATTGATCGAATTCAGATCCAAAAGACAAGCGCCAACTGGCTATAGGTGTCAATGCTATCTGACAATAGCTGTTAATGCTATCTGGACATAACTGTCTGATCTTGAGAATTTTTCAGGTATAATCATCTGATTTTGAGAATCACAACCAAATAGCTATATCAGATTTGGCTAGCCTGTCTACTAAAAATGGTTATACAGCCGTTTCCTCTATAAATACTCAAGTCTGAGGATTCAGGTAAGTAATCTATCTCAAAAAGATAAAAATTTTGCTTTTCTATTTGTGCATTCTAATTTAAGCATTGGAGAGTCCCCGTCAGAGCATAATCCTACGATCCGAATTTTTTTGCAGGTTGCTTCAGTACTGTGCTTTTCGATTTTTTGACGTCAATCAGAAATAAACCACAATACTATCTATAGAAAGTTATAATATGTCATACAATGTTATAAATTTTTTAAAAATAAAAATATTTTTATTATATAATTTTTTTAAAAAATAAAATTATAAATATTAAATATATATTAAAAAATAATAACTACGAGACAATCACAGAGCCATTTTTCTAATAAAGAATTTTCGCTTCCCACTTCACGATTCGCGCGCGAGCGGACCACTTGAGCGGACACCTGCCCACAATCCGATAGTTCCACGTCCGCATAGGACGCACTATAAATAAACCACTCCGCCGCCGTTTCCCCTCCTCTCTCTCTGCAAAAGAGAATTCCCGAGTGATCGCGAGATAGGGCTAGGGTTCCGGCGACCCGCCGCCTCCAGCGATGCCGAAGAACAAGGGGAAGGGAGGCAAGAACCGGAAGCGGGGGAAGAACGAGGCCGATGACGAGAAGCGGGAGCTGATATTCAAGGAGGACGGCCAGGAGTACGCCCAGGTCCTCCGGATGCTCGGCAACGGCCGCTGCGAGGCCATGTGCATCGACGGAACCAAGCGCCTCTGCCACATCCGAGGCAAGATGCACAAGAAGGTATGGATCGCCGCCGGCGACATCGTCCTCGTTGGCCTCCGCGACTACCAGGACGATAAAGCCGACGTCATCCTCAAGTACATGCCGGACGAGGCCCGGCTCTTGAAGGCCTATGGCGAGCTCCCCGAGAGCACCCGCCTCAACGAGGGTATCGGTGGAGGTCTCGATGAGGAGGACGAGGGCGCCGGAGACGACTACATCGAGTTTGAGGATGAGGACATTGATAAGATCTGAAAGAGCTCGGGGGATCATCTGCCTTCGATCTTCTTTTTCTCCTTCCGTCCTTATATTTCTATTCTGTGAGATGTTGTCTTTCTTTCAATAGGTAAAAGCTTGAGGTAGTCTCGTATAATGGACATTTGATCTTATTATTATGAAGTAGAAGATCATGGTGGTGGTGGATTTGCGTATGCTTGCTTATGTTGTAACTCTTGGATTCAGCGTTTCTGGTGACGATGATCGCTAGAATTATTAGTGCATACACTTTATTTTACTGCTATCTAATGTGAATGGAATGGTAACTCTTTGTTACTTAAAAAATTCACCTTTATGTGTTTCATGATTGAGGTAATTGAATGCTTCGTTGGATAAGTGCTGGACGTGGACAATGCGAGGGAAAGATTGATAATACGATGTAATTTTGGTAATCAGAGAGACGAAAAAATTGTGAATTGGGATTTTTTTCAAGAAATTTCCCTGCAGAAGACGTGACATTGTTTTCTTTCTCTGAGCTAGAGACTTTCTACTGTTCTACTTATGGCACAGGGAGGTTTATTTTATGATTTGTTGGATTGAGTGCATAATATACGATGTATGGTTCATGAATCAATTTGCTGGTCGTGATGGATGTGATTAATATGTATGACATATTATGCTACGGATGTAAGTAATCCGAAACACTATGATCCCCATCGATGGCTGTTTACTTGGTACTTAAATTGAGGGGCTTGCATGTTCTGTGATCCACTGTTATTTTCTTGAAAAAATTTACTTGCACTTGTTGAGTGTATTTATGGATATAACATAGAGTTCGTCATGTATTTCACTGTCCATACAAGTCATCATTGGTGACTTTGTTATTTCTTTTCTTTATTTGCCCCCCTGTTATGAATTGTATGCCTTCTCTTTATATATGTTTTGATTTGCCGGTGTTTTTGTTTTCGCCACATGTACATAATATTTGAATGGCTCTTATCCTTGATAGATGCACTTCAAACCTAATCTTTATCTTTAGTAGCATAGAACAAAGAGAGGAAAATGGATTCTAAATGAAATTTAAAATTGCATATAGACAACATATTTCTGTTGTTTGGATATGTCTATCTATTATATGAATGCCCATTCATAAATCAAATGGATCATAACGGTGTCGGAACGCCTATGCTAATGTTTGGCACATGCAATTCATATGTGTCTCTAGACAGCATTAGTTCGGGTGCTCTTTTTAATTTTTTTTCTTTTCTATTTGGAGAGGCCGAGAGGGATTAGTGAAGAGGGGGGCTGATGGAAAAGAAAGTGCCTGATACAATAGTAGCAATTTAGGTGTGGCATGATTTTTTTTTCTTTTTTGAATCTTACAAGTGTTGGGATGTGAAATTCTGGCTATGGAAGGATATTTGAACCACAAAGAGGGAGTCTGGTCACATACGTTCTGCCATTAACATGGTCGAAATAGGCTGAACAAGTAATCTGGAAAAAATATTTGGTGAATTGTGAATAACAGTCTTTGCATATGGGCATTCAGATACTAAGAGTTAGAAAAACTTGGAAGATTGGATATGACTTGCAGGATTCTACCAAAGATTTGATATATTATAGCACTCAATGATCTGTCTTGTGATAAACCTCCTATAGTTTGCACTTGTCGCTAAGTCAGGCACAGGGAATATGAAGCACTTATGTTGGGCATTTTACTCACTTAGATGAGGTGGATTTATTTTGTTTCAGAAATTTGTTCAGAGATTTATGAAGACACATGATTTCTGTCTTGGAGTAGTAAGATATAGTGGGAGAGAATTGAGAGTGGGCGTTACATACATGTTTTATGGAAATGACTCCATAGAAATTGCTATAGTTGATGGAAAGAATAATTTTCAAGGAACCAATATTATCATGGATCTGTATTCTAGAGTAAATGTGTTTCCTGTCATGTTAGGGGTTGAGTATAAGTTGGCAGCTGAAGTTTAATATTTAGAAATTTCTACTGAAACTTTAGTTGTCACTAAGTCTGTATCATGGCTTATGCATGTTGTATAGATGCTTGTATTTGGATTTGTATGACCCTGGCTTTGAAACAAGATTGAACCAAAAAGGCTTGAGTTTCTTGTTACGGACCTATATAAGCCGAGGGAGCGATATACATCATGGACTTTATACATTTTAATTTAGAGTCTTTTGGTTATTTTTATTAATTTTCTATTACTTGATTTGATTTCTGTTTATTCATCATATATCTACTAATGACATTTTAATGGATAGCATGAATACCTATGCAGCTGTGCTTAGCTCCATTCACAAATAATTCACTACTGAAGTAAATCTGGAAGGAGCTCTTCAGAACCATGCCTTAACTTTCTTTTTGGTTGCTAATTTGATTCCAGTTAATTTTGCAAACAATTTATAGTAAATGCTTTTAGAATTTCAACTAATTTTAGGAACTCTTTGTTTTTTGTATTTGTTTTTTTATTTTCACTTTGACATCTTCTTTGCTTTCTATTTTGCCTTGAATATAACTTTTTGTATCAATACAAAAGGACAGTCAGCGTCATGTCTGTTTATCTCTTACTAAGATCTGATAGTCAAAATGAGGATTATTGGGACTTTAATAGAGAAGCTAGAAGTAATCAGATAATTTTAGAAATTTTATTTGATTTGTATCTTGTTGTTGTTGTCATCATTGTTGTTGTCAGTCTATGTTCGTTGCTTTTATTTTTCCCTTAACTACAATATTTTGCATCAATGAAAGAGGATCCTTAAATTCAGTCTGTCCATCAATTAGGAAGATTCAATAACGCTGATGAGAGTCTTTATAATTTTCGTAGAGAAACTGAAAAGTAGATTGACAAGAGGAACGGTTGAGGATAATAGGAAGAATGTATAACAGAGGAATATTGGACGAAGCCCATCATGATTTGAAAATCTGGCTATCATTCTAGCTCTTATGTACATTTTACAATGGAAAGAGATCCCATCATGGCTTGAAGATTTGGCTGAACTCCAGAACTGAAGACTGCAATGTGTTTCTGTTTTGTTTGTCCTGTAACTGGTTCAAGATTGGGAGAGCTTTGGCCAAACCTAATTTATAAGGCCAAGTTTGTTGAATATGTGTCCAATTTGTCTTACATTTTCATCCATCAAGCATTTTCTCAAAATCAAAATCAAATTCTGTTAGTTTTGAGAAAATTTGGAAGCATTGCTGTGTTGCATTCAAATAGATTTAGACCAACAAGTCATAGGACCTATTCATGGCTTATCTTAGAGCTTTATATGTTATAGGCATTATGATTCTCATGAACATGATTTTTTGATGGTCATCAAATAATAACAAGATATATAATGCTTCAGTGATTTAACATGTGACATGATTTTTTCACTTTTAAAAAGCATTAAGTTTTTTGATTGTTTCAAGATGAAAATATTGAAACTATACAACCAAAGCTCACAAACAATACACCAAAATGTAAAATGATGTCTAATTTCTTCCTTAAATTGCTGTACCTTTTTTTCCCATTTTCCTTATGTTTTAGTTTTTTGGATTTTTTAACAACATTTTCGTTAAACTCGAAGAAGTTGTAGCCAAGACTACTTAGATTGCCAAAAGTCCAAAACTTTCAAAACACAAACCATGTAATTCAAAGCCTAGACCAAAACTGAAACTTGGTTGTTGAGCCTTGATCCAAACTTCTGTTGATTTCTAAGGGGAAAAAAGAACCAATATAGTTACTATCATTGTGGTTACATAAGTAGTACTCTTTAACCATCTTAAATTGTTGATGAGTCAAGAACTTTTTTTGTGCGTGTATGTTTGTGCGCACATGCATGTATGTGACAGTGCGCATGCGCACGCACAGAGAGAGAGAGAGAGAGAGAGAGAGAGAGAGCATGTGAAGCCTCAAGCATGATATGGAGCATGCATATGAAGGCTTGAGGAAGGTATGATAACTTGCATAAACCAGCTTTCTTGATTTTTAGTTCTCAACCATGCATTTGAGAACTTTGATGGTATGTTGTCCCTTGTGTCAGCTTCTTCATCCAGGACTCATGAATTGCATTGGCCTTCAATCACCAATATGGCCAGGAATTCTTTCATCATTCAGTAGCATATTCACTTTGATTCACCTGAAGGGCTTATCATAGGCCTTAATTGTGGGGAGTGGGAACGGTATTAGATTCTATTTTCTATTTCATGCCTGCTTTCCTAATAAACTGCATGAAAACCTTATTATGGTATTCGCTATTGTCTGTCAATCAATTCGCCATTCTGTGCAAATTAAATACAGATAGTGCAAAGTTGTTGCCTCGTTGTAATTAGGCTACATATGAATGCTTTTCATAATTTATTTGTTATGTCTCCTTTGAGATTGATGGTTGTGATCTTTCCGTACTCTTTTGTTCTTGTTTCTGAACAAATTATATGATGCTTGATATGATGGAAACATTTCATATGCACTTTTTCTTTATTTTCTTATTTGCTGTGTAGTTTTTTCTTTTTCTTTTTTTTTTTTATTCTTTTTGTTGGTTTTGTGGGGGGGGGGAATGTGGCGGGGAGGTCTGGCATCTTATTTTTTGCCAGCAGAAGTTTTTGCTGATGATAGCATGTCGTGCTGCCATGTCTATAGTATTATCAGAAGTATTTCCCCTAAGAGTCAGTTTGTAACTGGATTACTGGCAAATGTTTGATGAATCATAGCAACAGAGTTGTGGCAAACAGCAATATGACCGGAGAAAATGGTAAATATACACATTTGATGCATTAGCTCATTATCTCTTTATCTGGTTGAAATTTAATTGCCAAGAGTCTGTAATGCATAGGTCATAAATTAGACTGATATTTGTAATTGGCAAAAATATCTACTTTTAGTGTGTTTTTTCAAGCAGTCTCAAACTCATACCCATTATTTTACTGTTACATCTTCTCACTAAGTGCATGTGCCATTATTTATACTGTTACATCATCTCACTATTTACACGTCCGTTTGAGGAATATATAAAAGGATGACATGGATGGGGATCTTGTCAGATGTTTTAGATTCATTTTTTGAATCCGATGGGTGGTGTAATCTTGTCAGGTTATGTTTGGAATCATCATTTTTTACAGACTACATGTTACTTAGATTGAATTTGTAGGAAGAGTGAGCAACCTGTTCGATTTTGTGGGATGGGATGTACAATGGAAGTAGTACCTTTTTCTAGGACAGCATCGTTAGGTAATGCCACTATTACTATTGGCCTTTTTTCTCCTTCTTGTTTCACATGTCTAGCATGTTGTGACCAAAGTAAATGTTGACCTTAATGGCCTCTGATTCACTACTTCAAGGCTTTGGTCTAATTTTTACTTTCTCTTGGTCTTTTGCTAATATCAAAATTTAAGTGGTGACAAATGTGAAGTTAGCTGTTTTTCTTGATCTCATGGCCTAGATTTTTTGCTGACATGGTTCAACAGTTGTGGATGCTGCATTTATAATCCAAGTTTTAGTCGAGCAGCATCTTCTACGCTGCATAATGTTTGGTTGCAAACAAAGGATATATGAGCAATGAGGTTTCTTTATGCCTAGATTATGGGAAGATTATATATTGCCTAGACATCAAATGTTCACGATCAGCTTCTTTTCATGTCCAGACAAAAATTGTACTCTCAGAAACAACGATGTTTTCCATTTCCATGGTATTATTTTGGCATCTTGTAGGTTTGGAGACTGTTAAACATTTTATCTAATATTGCTTTATGTACAGCTGTTTCTTGCTCTCAGTTGCATTTCATGGTCATCTTATCATCATAAAGAAAATTTATATAGGTCGTTCAGACAGTCCCAGTGGATTATGAGATGCAAGCATCTTATGAAGATGCCCTGATTTGGTGCTTGATGTTATGTTCTAAGAAAGCTTTGAGCTTTGTGTGGATTGCTTGATCAATATTTAATTGATATATAATAATTTTTGTATAATAAATCTGATTAACTTTTTGAGCTTGATGTTTGTGCTACTGTCGCAAGAGGCCTCATGATAGGCCCCACAGTGTTGCAATGGTGTTTATGCATGTTTTGTTGGTTGCTAACAGAAAACAATATTACTGTCCTGGGGTATTTTTTGACCGAGTTGTGTGGGGTATTTTCTTGCTGAGTTGTCTTCCTAGTTTTGTCTTTGTTCATGAAGATTTAAGATCCAAGCAATACCGGTTACATTACGTATTGTGATTCTTTTATTTATGATTCCTAGATGATTTGTTCTTATTCAGTTACAAGCAGTGAATTTGTGTTCATTCCCTTTATGCATCCACCATTTTTTGATTATGGTAATGATATTGCCCTGAAGGGGTCCAGCTTGCTGTTACAACTCTGGATCAATTCTGTCGCATACCCTTTCTGATCGGACTTATGTTTAGCGGTTGTGATGGATCTTATCAGCAGTTGTGACTTCTTCCGTCACTTGATCCGATGTTGGATTTGGCTTGTTGTAATAGCAGTGATTTGCTGAGACAGCATTACTTCTTACTGGCATGCTTTTCCTGTATAATTAACTTATCAGATCAGGACTTGGATGTTAGACTATTTAGAATGTATAGTTTTCTTGTTTCTGGCATCCCAGATTAATTTTATCATTTGCAGCAAGCCTTTTCCATTCATATTAAGGGAAGGGACAAATGGAAGAAGGTTTGCAGTAAAATCTGGTGACAAATAGCTATATATTTAGTTATAAGACTTTGGCATAACAGGAAAGAAATTAATTAAATCAGACTACCAGGCAGCATAGCTCTCAAACAGGAACCTTCAGCTTGTATTTGGTTGAACAAGGACAAACTCCTCTGCAGAGGCAACTTCTCATCTTTCTTCCCCACTGTATCCAGATGGTAAACAACCCTATTAAGTGTTGTCATTACCTTTTCACATTCATAAACCATCTTTTTTCTCTTGAATGCCTCGAAATCCTTCTCCAGTTGGTCAATGTGTCATTGCCTTCCTTTCCTAAGTCTTCTCTGAATTGATGCTAGGTAATCAAGGGCTTCATCTATGGATGACGAAATGCATTTCTCAGCATGAGTCACCTGGAAATAGTGATTTTATCTACTGCTGATGTTGGTCGCTGCTTAGGTGCCATTTTGGCCGCATGATAAATAGGCCTAAATGGCTAGAACGGCTCTGTTTTGTCAATTTCAAGTTATGAACGTGGCAATTTTTAATGGGTGGAGAAACTCCAAAGCATGCCGAGCTTGTAGTTGATTGAGATCCAAGCCATCTTATTGTAAAGATACAGCCACTTCAAAGGTCTGAATACGTTAAATGGTTCAGGATTTATTTATTCTTACATGAAGTGTATATGTCTTTGCTATATCACAAACTATTGGTATATAACAGCTGCAGAGAAAGGATTGGTACACTATGCTTTGGATCATGCGAAATAAGATCCAAAGTTGCTGCATCTCCCACCTCATCGAATTTTCGGAACCACAAGAAAGATGATCTTCGAAAATGCTTTCATAAAAGAGCACAGCCAAAGATGATTCAATTCTTTCCGGAAAAAATGCAACTCTGATCACCATAGTTTGCATAAGAGATTGGTACATTGTTGTCGAGTCAGATTATTAGCCGAGTCGGTTATTCAGCTAATCGTCAACTCGGCTGCCATGAAATGGATTGTGAGCAGACTGAGTAACCATTATATTTTGTCTCAAGATTGCTTTGTGTTTTCAAGAAGCATGAAATGTTTTATATGCAACATCATTGATTGCGAGGATCAGTACACGAAATAATGCGGCACACAGTACCGCAGGACACGTAATCACAAGCCATTGCACGATATGACAGCAACCATGGTTGTGTGACGACCACTTAAGTTTAACCTCCAATCAAAGAGGACTCGGACTGTGATCATTAAGGCAGAATGGTTCTGAAGGATGGGAATGTTTTCACTGAATTTGGAGTGCATGTGTGATGTGTCTTGTCTCTTTTTTTCGGTGTCACAGTCCGGAGTTGCGATCCACCTTGGATTGATTAAAACAGCACTCACCATAATGCCTCTGTCATCATTATATTTGAAACATCATTTTATGGCCCGAACTGTGAATTTGTTTGACAATGATAGCGGACTGCTCATCATTATTGTATTCTAATAGTATTGTCCATGTGCGTTTAGAAAAGTCTAAAGGCAAAAAAAAAAAAAAAAAAAAAAGACAAAGTGCTCGGTGGACCCCGAGTATCTGCAAAAATAATGGAGTCTGGGATAAAAGGGAACCGTTCCTTTGTTATTGGGATAGGTGGATTCTTATGGGTCATCCCGGACACAGAAGAGTTTTCTAAGATTTCAAACAATTTCATCGTAGAGAAAATTTTTATGCACCACAGATGATATAAAAAATTTAATATAAAATATATTATTTTATATAATTGATTCATAAATCATCATTTTTCAAAATATATTTAATATTATAATTTTACTTTTTGATTTAAAAATTTTGAATGACAAAAAATTTTTTATTTTTTCAAAAAAATTATGACATCTTATATTCATATTATGGTATCCTGCATGCAAAAAATCATAATTTTGATACAGAATGTCATAATATGCTACAGGATATTATAATTTTTTTCAGAGAGCATATGCATTTTTGTTATTCAAAATTTTCAAAAGAAAAAGTAGAACTACAGGCATTAAATGCGTGTTAAAAAGTGGTTGGACAAAAATACCCTTGTTATATTATGACATTCTAAGCAATATTACGACATTCTGTATGCAGAAACTCATAATTTGATACAGGATGTCATAATATGCCACAAGATGTCATAATTTTTTGGTCTATATTATGACATTCTGCATGTAGGAAATCATAATATACCACGGGATGTCATAATTTTTTTTAAAAAGTAAGAATATTTTCATTATTCAAAATTTTTAAATTAAAAAGTGAAACTGCAGGCATTAAATACGTGTTAGAAAGCGGTATGCTCTATGCCAGATTTTCTACATCGCCTGTGGTGCACAAATAATTTCCCTTTCATCATATTCTCTCATCATAATAAGATTCTGTTTGAGGTAGAGCATCGCCCAAGAACTTTTTTATACTGACCAATATAATCCTTATTTTGTATGCTAGATGGAGACATAGGCATCATCATTTATCATCATGGGTTTTGCTACGGTGCTCCAAGAGTATTCTAGTCTTTTTATTTTTTATTTATTTTCGACGATTAGATTAAATATGAACCATGCAGATGTTAACCAGATGAGAGGCCATGTGCATGGTTGATGGGATAAATATTTCAAAAATCAAGATTGTTTCAATGTTGTAATTTTTTTTTTTCTTGGCTGCTAGCTCGGAAGGCAAAGGAGTTGGGAGAGACGACAGCGGAGGCGGAGGATCTGGCAGGTGGAGGCGTATCGAGGCCGCTGTGAGTGGAGGGCAGAGCACCGATGGGTAGAGGACCCACCGGGGGTGCGGGGGTGCCATGGGTGAGGGAGGGGGCACGGTGGCAGAGCTGCGCGGGCGGGGGAGCACCGTTTGGACGGGAGGGGGGCGCAGCACGATCAAGGAGGCACAATCGTGGCACAAGTACATGGGGGCCAGCGGGTGGGGCGGTGGGCATGAGCATCGGTGGGCAGGTGGGGTGGGAGAGAGGGGAGGGAAGACAGCATGGAGAGAGGGGAGGGAAGACCGCATGAGGGGTGGGGTGGTTGTGGCGGAGAAGAAGAAATAAGACCACTAGGGGCACTGCAGTGGAGAAGAAGAAAAAAGACAGGGGATGGGATACTGCGGCACGAGCAAGAAAGCGGCACCGATGGGGAGAGGGTGTTGTGGCACAAGAAAAACAGTGATGGGGGGTGGGGGAGCGACTAGGGAAGCAGCGGTGGCGGGGAGGTGCTCTAGCACGAGCAAGGAAGCAGCGCCTGTCAAAGGTGGGTGGGGGGGGGCGGCACGAGCGTGGAGGGAACACCGTCGGAGAGAAGAGGGGGGGAAGCGGCGCAAGGGGTGGGGCAGGTGGAAGAGGAAAAAAATAAAAATAAAATACTTAAGATATTATTTATAATAAAATATTATAAAAAAATATCCTAGCTAGCAAAATCCTTATCACCATATACGTCAGATGATGGTCAGGTTTGGATTGGGTCCAGCTTAGTTAGACCAAGGCTGACTCATGAACCGGACAAGAGCCAAACATTTGCAAGGGACTTCAAGTGATCCGCTGACTACGGAATGAACATAAGATTTTCTTGATGAAAAGAAGAGAACATGACATCTTGCAAGACTTTTCAGACACGGATACCAAATTTAACATGCAATTAACATTGAAAGGATGAGGAAAAAAATCCCTAATCCCTTCGGGATAGGAGATAGCTGCATACACACATATATACGTACACATACATGCACGCATACATACATATACACATACATTTGTATGCATCGATAGATGGATGCATGTATATGGGTATATGTACATATGCGTGCACATACGTTATAGAGATGTGGAGCCCTGATCACATCTCACGGATTTCACTCTTGTAGCCATTAGGTGTACTGCTGATCTTGTTTGCTTCTCCCTTCGCCACCACCACCTCGGCCAACCCCATCTCCGCTGCCTTCTTCCTCGCCTCCATCTGTTCCTTGGTGGACTTGTAGTATGTGGCGTACAATATCAGTTGTGCTACCGCAAAAATTGCTCCAAGCGAGTTTGGTATCTGCCACAAAAAAATAATACCATTTCACAAGTCAACGAGAAAGTAATTCCATGCCCCGAACTAGATCTGAACATTAGAATGCATATCAGTGACCATCTGACTCATTGTAGGTTGCTAGCTAGCTTCATTAATTAGAATGCATCAGAGGTGCTCTCATATCTAGTCTTAGGCATGCACCATATCCTCTAATTATCAACTAGAGTACAGGAAAACTCATTCAACTTTGTGACGTAACGGATTTTATAGGCGAAAATGAGTCTAGACGGGAATTTTATCTCAAATCACAACTTTCACTCTTCAAAAGACACTAATATTAACATGGTTCTGCTGTATTGCTTGTGTTCAAGAAATGCTAGATCAAATTAAACCTGCATCCTTGTCATAGCTAGCCATATCAGGCATGATAGATACTAAGAGCTGCAACTAAGCTAGATTGACCTCAATCTTGCTAACGTGCAGCCAAACTAAAGTTGCTCTAATTAACAAGGTTCAGAATGTTTGCTCGGTGGATACATTGTACACTTCAGACACTGCTTGGGTCTGACAGAGACTAGACCAGCTCCACTGACACGTAACACCTCCATCTTTGTCGTGGACGATTGGGGTGGGGGAGAGAGAGAGAGAGAGACTTACAACGATGTATGGGTCGAAACGGATGAGGGCATAGGCGGTCCAGCAAGTGCCGTTAAAGAAAGAGGCTAGTGAGAGAAATGGAGGCATGAATTCCACGCTCCTTGTCTGTATCACCATTTTCTGCCAACCAAAATCGCCAGCCATGTAAATTATTGCACATAATTAATACACGATACCACTCGCTATGTTCCAAGGTCTTGCCAACTCATTCAAGCTTTCCACACATGCACATGGACACGTAGCATGCATGGAGACAAGCTCTTCGTGATGCAATCATCCATTAAGGCATCATTATTTGACTGACATGTCGTCCTAAATGACATGCTAATGCTTTCATTACACAAGTATTCTCTAAAAAAAAAATATTTCCACTACATGAAAAACACAGACTAACATCAAATTAAGCGGTCATGGTGATAATAACTTCATAATGGTCATGGGTGATTGTGGTGATGAGCATGGTAGTATACAGAGCTAGTCTTTGTCACATACCATGACGGACAAAGGAGAAGCATACATCATGGCACACAAGAAGACGCAGATGACACCGACGATCAAGGAGCGGCGCTCATATGTGTGGGTGAGCGTGAGAACAAGCAGGGCGACGACGCCGACGAAGGCGATCTCACCGAGCAGCATTGCGAGAACCATGAGTCTCTTGCCCCTTTGGGAGTAGAGGAGGAAGAGGATCACAAAGGAGAGCTCTATGATGACTCCTGACCCATTAATGGTTATGACCAGGATGCTGTGTGGGTGCACCATAGGCAGCCCATACACCACCCACATCATGCAGTTCAGGAGGGTGGCTAGGTATGGGAATGGTGAGAATTCCTCCACCGATCCCTTCTTCCATATTCTTACGAAAGTTGGCCTGCATGAGATCCAAAGAGAGAAATCCAAGTCAGTCCTGCAATAAAATAACCTCTCACTTGTATGGAAGACTAGTTAGATATGAGAACTTTGAAGAGCCATGCTTACGTTGGGGACAAGAACAACCCTAATGCAATTGCATTTCCTGCAACAACACGCATAAAAAAGAAAAGAAAAAGGAAACTATCACTTCCGAACTCTTTAAGAAAAGCAATAGCTAGTTGATACATCCAAATGGTGCGGCAATGAACAAGCAGCATCAATAGATGAAATCTGAAATGAACGGAAAAATAGATGTTGTTTCCAAAATTAGAGAGCAATGCATCATGGTATTATATATTTTTGTAAAGAAATGAAACCAAAATCTATATTTGTATATATATATATATATATGAAAAGAAAATAAAATATGGTACTCATGATTGATTTGTTCCACACTGAAAAGCATATCCATTGTACCAAAAAAAAAAAAGCATATCCATCAAATTAATCAACACATGAACACAATGAAGGTCTCACCGTGGGTGAGGTCTAAGATATACAAGTCAAGCATGAAGCCATCTAAGAATCAACATCATATAAACATCAAAGGAAATAGGCTTCTGCCAGGTGAAATATCATCTACTCGACGCACCTAGGATCCCAACTGCAGTCCTGATGGCTTCGGACGAAACCATGGCTACCTGACCTCAGGTAAGTGGAAAAGCTAGACCAAAAAAAAACTTTAAAGAATCGACAGTGTAAAGAAGGCAACTTAATTAAAGGAGAGGGATGGGGCTGTTTATATAGAGGTAGTGGTCCGGCCCCTGGCATTTTATCTAAACTTCCCATTCCGAGTTTTGATCTCCAGGTAGTTTGACGTATGGCATGTAACTGGCTGGATATAGATAAGAATTGAACACTTGGACGGGTGATGGGGTAAAGAGGAAGAAGGCGAGGACAATGGCACTTCCTTTAAGAAGTTCAAATCCCCTGGTGCTACCATCCCGTTCCATGTTTCAGGCTGTGATTGCATTTAATTTTTTCACTTTCAACCGACTCGGGCTGAAGTGGCTAAACCGTTGCAATTATTGCTGAGTGTACGTTACGGTACTTATCCATTGCTATTTCTCTAGAAGAAAATAAAAAGGTAAGGAAAAAAGAAAAGGGAAGAGAAAAACACGTTACTTGAGAGGTTGGAATGCAAGAAATGTTATCCCCATAAAATTAAATTGCGGACAAAAAGGCACGTCATCGTGCCAATTGTCAATGTGTTTCCACTGAACGCATATTTGGTTGGGGAGAATTAAACCTCTGAAATGAGAATGAAAATAAGTGAGTTCTATAAAATTTTGATTAATAATTTACCACCTAAGATTCAATGGATATGTGCCAGCACGTGTTCCCCATCAGAGCCTTCTCAAGCCCAAACAAGAGCTGCTCATGAATAGTATCGGTACTCTAATCTGCTTTCATTCATCTTTTTTATTCAAAATTATTAATCAAAAAATATCATGTATAATTATAAAAAATGGAAAAAAAAAAAAAGAGGGGGGGATGTCACCAGAAGGTCTTTAATGCTGGTGCAATTTTTCTATAGGCCGAGGTCATTAGGTTTGGATGCAGTGCAAAACGTTGTGCTGCATAGCATCATCTTTTGGGGCTATGTGCGTCTGGGCTCATCCATTCGCCTTGGGACGATGAGGGCGAACGCATGCTACGGATAGCCAGACTCACCAGGATTCAAAAGAAAACAAAGATTTCTCTCTAAATTCAACCATCTTACGTTGGAAAGCAACCACTCTGTCAATGTGTCGGGTCCAATTAAGTTAGTGCAGGATAAGTGGGATGCCCAGTGATGGACTTTTTTACCCGTCCAACGAGGCATCGGTTTTTAAACTTAAGAATAATAACAATAATTGTCATGTAGTCATAATACAAAATAGGATTGGATCTTGTAATGAAAAATAATGATATTATAAAATTAGTAGGGAATGAGGTGGACCACAGGCAGACAACCAGGATTCTCTGTGGTGCGGTTGGTGCACCATAAAGTGCTGTATGTTGGTGGATGATCGCCATCAGATAATGCTCGGCGCCACATGAACCAAGTTTATAATTACAAATATCAAATTTAACAAGCTTCACATGAAGAGTATTATTTAAAAGAGCATGCAATATATGGACAATGATGCTTGACTTGTTCTACGCACAGCGTATCTAGAGGAAATTTCACGTATAATATATCCCTGTTCCCCAGAGTCCAGAAAGAAATCTGTTATGTTGCGGCCCCAAAGATGAAAACCGAGATGTACCATCCACCATCCATTCACGGCTCCAATTTTTAGCCCACTGGAATTTGGTGGATAGGGACTAGAGAAGAGAGGCTGCAAGCAATCTTTAGTGGGGGAAGATTTCTATTATTTTCTCTCGTGGTATATTGTTGACCACCACTTTTGGTGTACTCTTGTAATTCAGATAAGTTTGAAGAATCCAAAGAGCATCACACTCCAATTTATATCCCACATCTTTTGTTGGTGAGCATCAGTGGCTGCTGCAAAAGAAAAGTTTTCATCTATTTGACAATCTAGATCACTTCTTTGTGAAACAGTTTGGTGGTCTATTAAAAGGCCTTCATATTAAAGGGGAAAAAAAAAGGCTATTGTCACAGACTGTCGCCTGGACCCTCGAAGATAAAAGGTGTTTCTTTCTTTTACTTTGACACGGAAGGAACCTTAGGCCGAGAGCGTCCGTTTTGAGTTGGCCCACGTAGGATTGTCTGTACCACTGGTGGAGGTTTATGGGGCAAATATGAGACCAGGTTCGCAGAATCGGGCCCTCCCCGCGCGGCACTACGAAAAGCGGCCGGGGCAGTTTTGCACTCTAGCGGAGGAGGTTCACTGGGTAAGCACGAGACCAGAACCGTACCATCTCGATCGCCACTACTATAAAAAAAAAAAAAGCGTGCTACTGTAGCGAGAAGAGAGAGGCTGCAACTCCTGCAGCGAAAAAGGATAGACTGAGTGGAAGGGACCGGAAGGGGTTAAAAGAGGAGTGAAAAAAGCCGCGTATTTGCGGGGCAGGGATGCTACGGACGGATGCGGCGGCAATTCCGATGGCATTCCGTGATTCATATCAAAATTATATGAGTATTTTATTTTATTAAAATAATATTTTTATTGATAAATTAAGATAATATTTAGCAATTCAAATAAGATCACTCCAATAACCTCAGATCATCCCGATACTATAATAATTCGATCATTGATAATTTAAAATTATCATATTTAATATACTATATTTCAATGATTAAAAATTTTTAATTATTCATTGATAATTTATTTAATATATTAAAAAAATTTAAAATTATTAACAATATAATACTAAAATTATTCTTAAATACTTTATATATTTTATAAGTATTAATTAAAATTTTTATATAAATAATAGAAAAATGTAATGAATGGCTAGCAGTAAGTTCATACAATTTATATATAAAATTATTTGAATTGATTATGTTAAATCTCGAATGTGTACCAGGCACCGTATATATCTGCTCAATTCACCTTGCAAACAGACATGCAAATTTTTAGTATGTCATTTTTGTAGATATTTAATAAATTTAAAATAATACAAAAAAAATTAGTATAACCTTCTCTATAAGGATGACATGCAATTCAAGAAATAGGCCAATTTTTTAGACGGGTCAAATAAATATACAGGCATGCAGTATCTGTTATGTGCTTGATTTGAGACATGATTGAGTGGTGTTGGTGCAGAATTCCGTCGAAGTCGGAGAAGCTGGAGCTGGGATGACTGCGGCCGCCGTCGAGACCTGCAAAAAAAATCTAAATCGGAGTTGGGGGTGCTCCGGCAAGATCTTCCGACGCTCAAGTCAGTACTCTGCTTCAACAGAAATGGAGTGCTCGAGCAGAAATTTTGACAGAGTTTCGAGATAGAGTTACCAGCTTAGAGAAGAACGTATCTGGGGGTCCTTATTTATAGACGGAGGGTATAACTGACCGACAGCGACGTCTGTAACCGTCTAGTAGTGGATCGCTCAGAGCCGCGTGAAGTTTGTTACAGAGAGTAGTGGCGTCAGGGGTCGTTCAGGGCCACGTGGAGCTTGTTGCGAAGAGTGGAGTGGTGTCCGTCGTCGGGACTTGTCAGAGAGTGGTGGAGCTGCATGGAATCCTTTGCAGAGAGTGGAGCAAGAAGGCGGCTCTTGTCGTGACTTGTCAGAGAGTGGTGGAGCTGCATGGAATCCGTTGCAGAGAGTGGAGCAGGAGGGCGGCTCTTGTCATGACTTGTTAGAGAGTGGTGGAGCTGCATGGAATCCATTGTAGAGAGTGGTGGAGCTGCAGAAATCCGTTGCAGAGAGTGGAGCAAGAGGACGGCTCTTGTCGTGACTTGTCAGAGAGTGGTGGAGCTGCATGGAATCCGTTGCAGAGAGTGGAGCAGGAGGACGGCTCTTGTCGTGACTTGTCAGAGAGTTTGGATCCGTCGACTGAAGCTCGGCTGAGATGCCTGATGGAGCAGAATGGCTCTTTACATCGTCGTTCTAGGAGAGGCTCGGATGTTCCGAGGTCGCTGACGAATCTACTATTGTCGGACGCTTCGGATGCTGACGTTTCAGGCGGGAGTCATCTGCTGTAGGAGCTCGGACGGAGATCTTTGTTGACGAAGTCTGGAGAAGTCAGTCTGGGATTTATCTGATGCGAAAGCTCATCCGAAGATCGTCCGTCGGAAAAGTTCGATTTTATGGGGAGCCTGGTAGGAGATCGGCCGGCGATGGACTTCGGATAGCGCTGGGGAGGCTCGGCAGACATCGGAGGCGATCGGCTATCACAGGGACCCAGTTGCTGAAGCTCGTCCGTCGTAGAAGCTCGTCTGGAATCCATCCACTGGAGAAGTTCGGACGGGCTTCGGTTCTCACGAGAGGTCGAAAGGGGGCCGTTTATTGTAGGAGCTCGGGCGAGGACCAGTTGTCATGGAAGCTCGGAGTAGCGTCCCGCTGTAGAAGTTCGTCCAGAGCCCACTCGCTACGGAGTAGCTCGGCTGGAGTCTACCTGCAACAGAAGTTCGGAAGAAATTTATTTATAGTAAAGGCTTGAACGGAATTTGCTTACAGTAGACGTCTGGGATAGACAGCCCACTGTAGGAGTTCGGAGTAGACCGTTTGTAGTAGAAGTTCGGCTCTCGCAGGAGCTTGATCGGGATCCGGAAGGCGGTCGACCGCCGTAGAAACTTGGAAGGAGTCTGGTTACTGTAGAGATCTCGTTGTCGGGGAAGCTCGGATGCTGACGAAGCCCGAAAGAAGTTTGAAGTAGGGTCATCCATGGCCGGAAGAAGTCCAGGAGAGACTCAGAGAATGGTCGGCTGCTGTAGGAGGTCGACTGTCAGTGAGGCCCAGAGGGCCTTTGGGGCGGCCCGATGGGTGAACGCAGAAGTCCATTGTCGGAGAAGTCCGGACGGCCAAGGGAGTTCGGAGAGGCGCCACATACAAGGTCTGGAGCCGGAAGAGCCCCGAAGGGATCGATCTTTTATGAACTTCAGCCGGGGGGTACTTTATACCCAACACCGGTTTCCCTACTTCCGAGTTCGGGTTCCGAATGAAGAAAGTACAGAAAAATTCATACGGTCGAAGCTGCTCTCCTCGATTTCCATGCTCAGCAGTTGCCAGATATTTTGACATTTGGTACACTGGTACTGGAGCTTTTTCGAAAAAAATTTCTTCTTTTTGGAATTTCCGTCGGAGCGCGGTCCCAGGTATGGTGCCATAGTGGTTTTACTAATTGTCGACCACTTCTAGCCGCTTGCCACGGTGAGTGGGCCACGCGGCGGTCACGGACTGGTCTGAGGAGTCTTGCAGTCATTATTGCATCGGACCCCATCGCTTATTTAAACCTGCCTCCCCCCTTCGGAGATCTCACTTTGTACGGGAGCTTTTTCAGTCTTTTCACCCTGGCTTTAGGCATCCGTTGAGTCATCCTCATCTTTGTACCCCCGCATCCCTCGGACCAGCTTGGGTTAGCCTCAAAACCTTCTCTGCTTTCGCGGCCCCGTTTGTAGACTGCGCTGGTCTCCCTTCATTGCAGATATGGGCATGGATGCGGCTCTGATGTTAGCCCAGAGCTTGAAAGCCCACGAGCGGGAAGACACTGCAACTTTCGGATTGGCGAAGAAGGTGAGGGTAGAAGAGACAGATCCGGCCGTGTTTCGCCTTAATGGCCTAGAGCCCGCGCTTATGGCACATCTTCGACCGCGAGGGCTTCCTGGTGCGCATCATCGTGAGGGAAAATCCGACCTCAAGAAGAAGGTCATGCCCACCGTCACTGTGAGGGGAAACCTGACCTCAGAAAGAAGGTCATGCCCACCGTCATCGTGAGGCAGCGGAAACCATGGCGCGGCAAAGATGGCGTCTACATGTACTTCGAAGATAACGCTGGAGTGATTGCTGACCCGAAAGGGGGACTGGAAGAAGAAGATAAGTGCTTGAAGTAATTCTCGACGATGGCTGGAACTGAGAGTTCGAAGTCTGATAGAGCCGAGCTTCTTTAGAGCTGTTTGTTTTGTTTGTTGTTTTGTTATTTTTTTTTTTAAGACTTTGTAACGTGCACTTCGCCAATGAAACGAGAAGAAAACTTTTCGTTACCTCGTCCCCTCCTCTCTTTTTTTTGGCCTTCAAGGCTTTGTAATGTATACTTCACCAATGAAATGAGAATGAAATTGTCTATTACCTTGTCCATTCTAGTATTAAATGGTTGTTTACCAAACTCCATTTGTCTTCCGTCTTGTTTGGCATCGACGTAGTTTGTAATCCCTCGCCGGTTCTTGCGTTGAGTCGTCGTTCACCGAACTTCTTTTATTTTCCGTCTTGTTCGTTGCCGACGTAGTTTGAAGGTTCCTGATCGTCGTCGTGTCGATTTGCCCTTAGGGACTAGAGATTTTCGACAAGGGTTTTCTCTCTCGTCGAGACGAGGTCCCTTGTGCCTTTGATGTAGTTCATTTTTCACCTATTGCCGGTGTAGTTCGTCGTTTTTTCTTTTCGTCTCTCCCTTTTCTTCTGTGTTTGAGTGAGGGTCTTCCCTCTGCTCTTGATGGGGTCGTGAGAGTGTGGAGGAGTCATTGAGGAAGCTTTCCTCCTTGTCGATCAACCGAGTCTTTGTTTGCGTCGGGATGAGGTCCTCCCCTTGTTCCCGACGGTCGGTTTCAGCTCGTGTCAGGACGAGGTTCTCCTCCTGTTCCTGACAAAGCTGTGGGGGCACATAAGGACCGTTGTGAGGGCCTCTCCCCCCATCTGGTCTTTAGAAAATCGGACCTTCGACTTTGCTTATGTTAGGACGAGGTTCTCCTCCTGTTCCTAACAAGACTGTGGAGGCACATAAGGGTCGTTGTGAGGGCCTCTCCCCCCATCCGATCTTTAGAAAATCGGACCTTCGACTTTGCTCATGTTAGGACGAGGTTCTCCTCCTATTCCTAACAAGGCTGTGGGGGCACATAAGGGCCATTATGACGGCCTCTCCCCCCATCCGGTCTTTAGGAAATCGGACCTTCGACTTTGCTCATGTTATGACGAGGTTCTCCTCCTATTCCTAACAAGGCTGTGGGGGCACATCAGGGCCGTTGTGAGGGCCTCTCCCCCCATCCGATCTTTAAGAAACTGGACCTTCGACTTTGCTCATGTTAGGACGAGATTCTCCTCCTGTTCCTAATAAGGCTATGGGGGCACATAAGGACCGTTGTAAGGGCCTCTCCCCCCATCCGGTCATTAAGAAATTGGACATTCGACTTTGCTCATGTTAGGACGAGGTTCTCCTCCTGTTCCTAACAAGGCTGTGGGGATACATAAGGGCCGTTGTAAGGATCTCTCCTCCCATCCGGTCTTTAAGAAATCGGGCCTTCGACTTTGCTCATGTTAGGACGAGGTTCTCCTCCTATTCCTAATAAGGCTGTGGGGAAACATAAGGGCCTCTCCCCCCATCCAGTCTTTAAGAAATCGGGCCTTCGACTTTGCTCATGTTAGGACGAGGTTCTCCTCCTGTTCCTAACGCGCTTAATTTCGTTTGTATAGGGGAGTTATCTTCCGTCGTCATAAGCTCATACCAAAAGAAAGAATGCGCAAATATGAAGAGAATTTTCATTCAGGGCAAAGTTGTTGGTAATACATTCATAGATTTTTCAAACCCTATAACCGTGGAAGGTCTGCTCCTCGTCGGGTCCCCTCGAGATGGAGTTGATAATCCCAATCGAAGGTCGATCTTCTGGCTGCTCCTCCCTCTTTGGCGGTTTCGACTGCGGCAGGGCCCTAGGCCGATCTTCTCTTCCTTCAGGTCGGCGTCGAATGAATCTGTCGAGCCGACCCCGTCTGATGAGCTCCTCGATCTCGTCTCGGAGCTGAATACACTCCTCCGTATCGTGGTCGTGGTCATGATGATAGAGGCAGAATTTGTTCGGATTGCGCTTTCCAGGGTGCGAGCGCATCCTCTCCGACCTTGGGAGCTGCTCCCTAACCTCCATCAGCACTTGAGTTTTCGATGCGTTGAGAGGGGCGTAGCTGTGAAATGTTCCGGGAGGAGAGCCTCGTCGAACTCGACGGTCTGGGCTTCTTTGTTTACGAGTTCGGGGAGGAGTCCGGGCGTGCCTGTGCCCGGGAGGAGTTCGAGAGCGTGGCCGAGCTTCACTCGACCCTTTTTCAATTGCGGGCTTGCTCGAGTCTCCCGCCTGCCGCTCTCTCGCGATCTCCTCGTCCTTCATCTTGAAGGCTTCTTCTGCTCGGGCATATCCTTCGGCCCGAGCCAGCAAATCGGCAAAATCCCTGGGGTACTTCTTTTCCAAGGAGAACAGAAGGTCGTTCTTCTGGAGGCCGCCCTTCAGAGCGGCCATCGCAACCGATTGGTCCAAGTTCCGGACCTCCAATGCAGCGACGTTGAAATGGTTGACGTAAGTCTGGATGGATTTTCCCTCCCTTTGCTTGATGTTGATGAGGGACTCCGAACCTCTCCGGGGATGCCGGCTGCTAACAAAATGAGCTGCGAACTGGTGGCTCATCTGATCAAAAGAAAAGATGGTACCCGACTTCAATACTAAGTACCAGTTCCTTGCTGCTCCCTTCAGGGTGGATGAAAAAGCTCGGCACAGAATGGCATCTGGCGCACCATGGAGCAGTATCATTGTCCGAAAGGCCTCCAGGTGGTCGACTGGGTCCGAGGTCCCATCATAGCTTTCGAATTAGGGGAGCTTGAAGTTTGACGAGATCGGTTCCTGCATGATCATTTGAGAAAAGAGAGGGTCAGTACAGATGTCCTCACCATAATCAGGGAGAGCGTGGCGGAGTTCTTCGATCCGCCGGTTCATCTCTTGGAGCCTTCGATCCAGGAAGTCCTCCCGACTGCGGGTCTCGAGGGTCTTCAGACAGAATGGAGGTAGAAATCCTCCGGGAGTAGAATCGTGATCGGACTGAGGGCTCTCCACCCTCGGATTTATCTTTCCGGGAAAGACGGGGTGACTGGCCCGAGTGGCCCGCCCTACCGTCGGATTTTGGAATTCCGACGATGTTCTCTCCAACCGCACCGATGCCTGCGGCTGTTGTTGCTGTTGCATGGCCTGCACCGCTTCAGTGAGGCCTCTGACCTGCTGAACCAACAGGTCGAATTGCTCCACACCGACCACCGTTGTCGGAGGAGGAGGAGCCTGAAAAACTGAAGGTGAGGCCGGAGCCTGAGATCTGGCCGCGGAGGCCGTGGATCGCCTGGTGGATGCTTTGCGGGGAGGCATCGTGTGAAGATCTAGTAGAAGAAGGAGAAGAGGATGTTGGAGAAGATGACCGAAATCAGTCCCGTTGAGCACTCCTTTAAGAACAAGAGTATTGCAAAGACACACCCCTTCCTCTAGCGCCAATTCTGTTGGTGCAGAATTCTGTCGAGGTCGGAGAAGCTGGAGCTGGGATGACCGCGACCGCCGTCGGGACCTACAAAGAAAGTCTAAACCAGAGTTGGGGGTGCTCCGGCAAGACCCTCCGACGCTCAAGTCAGTACTCTGCTTCAACAGAAATGGAGTGCTCGAGCGAAAATTTTGGCAGAGTTTCGAGATAGAGTTACCAGCTTAGAGAAGAATGTATCTGGAGGTCCTTATTTATAGACGGAGGGTGTAACTGAACGATAGCGACGTCTGTAACCGTCTAGTAGTGGACCGCTCAGAGCCACGTGAAGTTTGTTACGGAGAGTAGTGGCGTCAGGGGTCGTTCAGGGCCACGTGGAGCTTGTTGCAGAGAGTGGAGTGGTGTCTATTATCGGGACTTGCCAGAGAGTGGTGGAGCTGCATAGAATCTGTTGCAGAGAGTGGAGTAGGAGGGCGGCTCTTATCGTGACTTGTCAGAGAGTGGTGGAGCTGCATGGAATCCGTTGCAGAGAGTGGAGCAGGAGGGCGGCTCTTGTCATGACTTGTCAGAGAGTGGTGAAGCTGCATGGAATCCGTTGCAGAGAGTGGAGCAGGAGGGCGGCTCTTGTCGTGACTTGTCAGAGAGTTTGGATCCATCGGCTGAAGCTCGACTGAGATGTCTGATGGCGCAGAATGGCTCTTTACATCATCGTTCTAGGAGAGGCTCGGATGTTCCGAGGTCGCTAACGAATCTACTATTGTCGGACGCTTCGGATGCTGACGTTTCAAGCGGGAGTCATCTGCTGTAGGAGCTCGGATGGAGATCTTTGTTGACGAAGTCTGGAGAAGTCAGTTTGGGATTTATCTGATGCGGAAGCTCATCCGAAGATCGTCCGCCGGGGAAGTCTGATTTTATAGGGAGCCTGGTAGGAGGTCGGCCGGCGATGGACTTCGGATAGCGCTGGGGAGGCTCGGCAGACATCGGAGGCGATCGGCTATCGCAGGGACCCAGTTGCTGAAGCTCGTCCGTCGTAGAAGCTCGTCTGGAATCCATCCGCTGGAGAAATTCGAACGGGCTTCGGTTCTCGCGAGAGGTCGAAAGGGGGCCGTTTATTGTAGGAGCTCGGGCGAGGACCAGTTGTCATGGAAGCTCGGAGTAGCGTCTCGCTGTAGAAGTTCGTCCAGAGCCCACTCGCTACTCGCTACGGAGTAGCTCGGCTGGAGTCTACCTGCAACAGAAGTTCAGAAGAAATTTGTTTATAGTAGAAGCTTGAACGAAATTTGCTTACAGTAGACGTCTGGGATAGACAGCCCGCTGTAGGAGTTCGGAGTAGACCGTTCGTAGTAGAAGTTCGGCTCTCGCAGGAGCTTGATCGAGATCCGAAAGGCGGTCGACCGTCGTAAAAACTTGGAAGGAGTCTGATTACTGTAGAGATCTCATTGTCGGGGAAGCTCGGATGCTGACGAAGCCCGGAAGAAGTTCGGAGTAGGATTGTCCGTGGCCGGAAGAAGTCCAGGAGAGACTCGGGGAATGGTCGGCTGCTGTAGGAGGTCGACTGTCAGTGAGGCCCAGAGGGCCTTTGGGGCGGGCCGATGGCTGAACGCAGAAGTCCATTGTCGGAGAAGTCCGGACGGTCGAGGAAGTTCGGAGAGGCGCCACATACAAGGTCGGGAGCCGGAAAAGCCCCGAAGGGATCGGTCTTTTATGAACTTCGACCGGGGGTACTATATACCCAACAAGTGGTAATGATTTTGATAGCAAAATTATTGATCTTATAAATATCTTAATTACTATTATTATACACTTAATATTTTCATTTATACTCTTAATATATTATTATTTTAATATTACAATTTATTTTGATTATAAAAATTAAATAAATAGAAGTAATACGTCAAATAGTTTCATAATATAAATATAAAGTATAATAATATATTTGTATTATAATTACAAAAATATATCAGATAATAACATGTTATCATATAGTATATACCATGAATACTATATATGTAATATCAACAGAATATAATATTTATAATTATGTGGTATATTAGTGCTATATTGTGATACTAATATTTCTTACTAGATAGAAAGGCATTTTTATCATCAAATTTCAACTCAAATGAAGATAATTTGAGATCACCATTACATAAGATCATTATAGTATAATTAAATGTAGTAAACTTATGGTCTTTATTCTTCTCATCCTAAGTCTCGGGGCCATCACGCCATACCAAACACCTCTTAAAAGATAAACTGCAAGCATGCCTAAAGAAAATACCCATGTGACGATCAAGTGCTTGGGCATCAATGATCAGCCATTGATGGAAATAAAGTGATCGACATTGATGTTGGATCTACCATAGCGGAATTTACTAAAGCTGGAGACAACTTTTAGTAAAATAAATAAATAGTCGGTCATATTTAACATCACTCTGGCCAATATTTTCGCATAAATATTCTGTCAGCATAGACAGTTACAGTAGATGTTTAGTAACTACATATCAGCTGGGGCCACAGCGTACTTTCGGTATCTTGGAGAAGCATCCAAATGCCCATATAGCCTTTCTCATATAGGAAGAGGGTTCACGGCCCAACTACCCCTGCGTCTGATTTAAGATATCTAGAGAATCATCGAGGCCTTTCGATCTACCGGTGAGGCGGCAGCTCAAAATCCCACATCAGTTCTGTTCCTTCATTTCAGAAAAAAAAGCCATTCTTTAAAACTCAATCAAACATAATGTTTTATGCTCCTCTACCATGCAATGTAGATTGGGCTGAAGAGCAAATGATAGAGCAAGGAGCTCCCAAGACGCCATGATTACAAATAGCCCATCAGTTTAAGATCCGATACATGGCTGGGGTAAGATGACAAAGTGCGGGAGGCCAAGCCCGCGCGACACACTGATGAGTGAGACGGGTTCGTCCAAATTGAAACGGGCCAGGACCCCAATGAAAGCCCACCAGGCCATTGGGGTTGGTGGCCTTTCGGGCCTGATAGTAGGAGCGGGCCAGGCTGCACCTACGCCAAACTCGATGGCTGTGCCAGTCGAAGGAAGTGGAGGTGGGGCACCGGAGTTGGGAGATGATCGGGACTCGATCGGGCCGGAAGGGGAGGACCTTGGCGGCAACCAACTTGGGGTGGACGGTGCGGCAGTGGACACCACCTTGAGTGGCCGCTCGACGTATGCAGTGGCCGCAACAACGATGGGGAAGTCGGTCGTAGGTTCTTTCGAGGCTGGTGGTGCCGGCAATGGTGGGGGATGCCAGTGCATGTCGCTTGGGGTGGAAGGAGATGGGGAGGAGTCCTCCCAGTCTGAGGTGGTTGGTGCGATGGTGGGTGCCACCCTAGCCGGCCACCCAACAAGTGCAGTGGCCACGGCACCGGTGCTGGTGCAGGCGGTGGCTTCTTCTGGAACAGTCGGTGCCGGTGATGGTGGGGGACTCCAATGTTGGCCGGCGAGGGTGCAAGAAGTTGAGGAGAAGTTTCCTCCCAAGGACTTCCCATCCGATGGCTCCCTGAAGGGAAAGAAGGTGGAGGGTGCGGGCTTGACCCCTTGTGGGCCGGGCCGTATGGCGAAGTCGGGCCAGAATGGCATTATGGCCAAATTGAAGGCCGCTTTGGGTGGTTGACAAGCCTGGATCCACAGGATTCTCCGGGAAAGGGGTGGACACAATCTTAGATGACAACATTGGGGGGGACTGAAGACCCGGCATCTCACCATTGATGTTCTCCATGAAGATGCTTCTATGGAATACCTGGAGGGCAGGGAACCCTCATTCATGTCATCCATTCATGGACTTGTGTATATCTATAATCCAAACTTGTGTGTCTTACTCGAAACCCATTTGTTAGGGAATAGTCTTATTCATGCCAGGCACAGACTTTCGAGGATCGGAGGATTCTATGCAATTGAGTCCCGTGGGCTCTTCGAAGGTATTATTGTGATTTGGAGGAATAGAGGAGCTAATGTGGATATTTTTCATAATAATGACCAGCATGTAATTATTGTGATATTTGAAAATAATAGTCCTCCTTGGCTCTTATTAGCTGTCTATGCGAGGATTACAAAGAAAGATGGATCGTGTGGAGTGAGATAGCAAAATTGGTTGAGTAGGACATATCCACTGTGGTTGCAGGGAATTTTAACTGTATTGATAGTGCCCAAAAGAAGAGGGGTGGAAGGCCTTTCACAAACGACCACGAAAGTTTCATGACTTTATCTGGGAAAATGGACTAGTAGACTTGGGCTTTTCAAGCCCTAGGTTCATCTGGTGCAACAACTAGTAGAGTGGAGCGAGGTTCTGGAAGCATATTGACAGAGCCTTCAGCACGACTAGCCAAGTCTAAATACATCCGAGTTATCTAGTCTGTCACTTCCCTAGGATTGCATTTGATCATTACCCTATACTCATCTATACTGAGATGGACCTCTTGTATCGGAGCCCCTTTTGATTCAAGAAGTTTTGACTCTCCTACCCTCGATCCTGAGATATTGTGCGAGAGGTGTAAAGGTTACAGGTGTAGAGGAACGCGATGTACCGGATCATCCGAAGGTTGGAGCTAACTAGATGCAGGCTGAGGCGGTGGAACCGAGAAGAGGTCGGTGATATTTTTAGGAGACCGGACAAGATCGAGACTACTATTACTAATCTCCAAAGGAGGGAGGACTAGGATAGAGGGCTATTCAAGGTGGATCCAGCAGAGCTACAAAGGAGACTCACCATACACCACTCCCTTCTAAGCTAGCAAAAGGTGCTTTGGAGACAAATTCATGATCCATTAGATCAAAGAAGGGGATAGGAACGCTAAGTTTTTCCACTGGTCGACCATCATCAAGAGACAGAGGAATCGGATCCAAATGCTGAGAGATGATGGGGCCAATGGATAGAGGGGGAGGAGGATATTAGACAGGAGGTCTTTTGATTCTTCCAAGCAAGATGGACTGAGTGACTTACGGGATGTGAGTCATCAATCATTCCTTCTCCCACTAATCATGTCTCCATGCAGAACAATGATCTACTGATTAGGCCAGTGTGAGCAGACGAGGTCCATCGAGCCTTTTATGCAATGGCGGAAGACAAGGCCCCTAGCCATGATGGATTTCCACCCCTCCTTTAGGCGGTACCGAATGATTATACGACACGAGGTGGTGGAGACCGTGCAGCAGTTATTCACCTCTCGATCCATGTCGAACATCTGAAAAAGGACCTTCATAGTTCTTCTTCTTAAAAGACAGGATGCTTCGGAGCCTGGTCACTTCAGACCCATTAGTCTTTGCACTATATTGTATAAGGCTTGCGTGAAGATCATGATGCGATGGATGAAGCATATCCTTCCCAAGTTGATTAGTCTAGAGCAGGAAGCTTTTGGCAAGGGCCGCAGCATCTCTAACAATGTGATGATCATGTAGGAGTCTATACATAATTTAAAGAGAGCTCCGATTCATCGCTCTCTCGTAGCCATTAAGTTAGATATAGAGAGGGTGTATGACCGGATCAATTGGCAATTTCTTGAGAACACACTAGACGGTTTTGGTTTCCATGGGCAGTGGATCAAATGGATCATGGGTTGCATCAGGTCACCTCCTTCGTGATCCTTATCAACAGCACCCCCATTGATTACTTCCAGTCTATGATCAACCTTCATCAAGATTGTCCCCTGTCCTCCTATCTCTTTATCCTATGTGTTGACGCCTTGTCAAGGGCTCTGAGGCAGGCTACCATAGAGTGGGCTCTGGATCCTTACGAGCCTACCTTAGGGATCAGTGGCCTATGTCACATCTTTTGTTTGCAGATGACTATCTCTTGGTGGGTCGGATAATTGCACGGAATGCTGTTAGCTTCAGAAGAGTATTGGAGTAATGTAGGGTTTATGGGCAAAAGGTAAATTTATTGAAGTCCACTTTACACTTCAATCTGAAGATCAGAGGCCAGATAAGATTGGTGATCAGAGAACAACCAAGGATTATGGAGCGAACTGGGACATGCCATTATCTCGGGGTTCCTATCACTGGTCGCAGACTCCGGAGGATGGAATGTATCGGGATGGAGGAGGTAGTCCAGAGACAGATGGAAGGTTAGCAGGCTAGATCCCTATCCATGATAGGTAGAGTCACATTGGTGAAATTAGTACTCAGCTCGATCCCAATCTATATGATGTCACACACCATCCTGTCAAAGACCCTATTGTTAAAGCTTGAGCAGCTGTTCGAGATCTCATCACGGAGGGGGTGGCATTCATGTTTTGGCCTAGAATGTGGTATGTCAGCCAACAAGGGATGGAGGTCTTGAAATCTAGTCCATAATGGTGAGACGTGAGGCATTGATTACCAGACGAGCAACTAGATTTCTGTTACAACCGTGTTGCCTTTGGAGTGCGATGATGAGGGTCGGGTATAGCTCGAATGGGCATCAAGATTCGGCTCACTCGACAGAGCTCTTTTGTGTGAAAGGAGATTTGCTCCTGGGCCCATATGTTTTTGGGCCGGATCAAATGGCTGGTGGATGATGGGCAATCTGTTAACCTCCTTTGGGATCTGTGGATTATTGAGATTCCTCTAAGCAAATGGCCTACCTTTGTGAATATGGAGGCTGTGGAGTCGATGTGTGTTCATGACCTGTTTTGGCCTGGAGGGGGAGGTGGAACACTGATATGATATCTCACCTCTTTGGCGATGATCTAGCACAGAGAGTGTTGTCTATTATTGTACCCATATATGCTAGCTCATACGTGTGTGGGGGTCAGCTTGTACACCGAGAGTAGTGAACAGGGACTTGTATGAGCTATTCAGAAATGCTTTGTCTAGGAGGCTCGATGAGGCATAGCTTTGAAGGTTGAAGATCTATCTGAGAGTCAACCTATTTTTATGGAAGATGGTGTGGCGTCGTCTCTCGATCAAGGCCATCTTATATGCCAGAGGCATGAATCTATCAGTGACATGCCCCAGCCATGGTAGGGAGGAGGAGACTGTGGATCATATCCTCTTTGCTTGTCCTAGAGCACGACAAGTGTAGAGAATGATTAGTCTGCCCATAGTGGGCACGGCCCCCACGGAGCCTGCCCAACTTTTCTTGGAGGCACTTTAGAGGAGTGTGAAGTCTGACTCTTCTAGAGCCCTGGGGATCCAGACCACTTACATTGCTCATAATATCTGATTGGTCAGGAATATGGATATTTTTAGATGATGTGGCAGTTAGCAAGACTCACATTGGAGAGAGCAATGATTCAGGCTTCGGAGGTCATACGATGCTTATTAACTGATTCGACCTTGACTACTTGAGACATCTGAGACTCCCTGGCTACTCCACCAGCAATCCAATTGATATTTATTACTTATGAGCCTCCATCCCCTGAATTTCTCAAGATCAATTTCGATGATAGTATGAGATGTAGCAGAGAGGATGCAATTCATAGCTGCTGGCGGGCATCACCTTATCAGGAACGCAGTTCCGACAATCGAGTTGCAAGCGGTTTGAGCTGATATCACATTTGTCATATTGAGACTTGAAGTCGAGAGGATAGTTGAGGGGGACTCAACCACTGTGATTGCTTGATTTCGAAACCAACTGCCGAGGGCGATGCTACACCCACTGTTTCATGACATTTGAAATATGATGATGGACTATCTCTCCATCGACATTTGTCATATATATCGCAAGGCCAACAACGCCGTTGACTGGATGGCTCCTTTTATAGCCGAGCAACGTAGGAGAGATCCCTTTAACCTTTTGTGAGATTTTTTACTTTGATTTTACTAGATATATTCATGCTAGAGTTGTATGAACATCTCCACTTTATCAAAAAAAAAAAAAAAAATCTGACTTACACTTGATCCAGTGGATACGAGTTCCAATCTGATGCTCACGAAAATAATTTCATGAAGCACCACATTACCATATGTCATTTTCTACCGATGCACCCAACCTAAAAAAGAATTGGTGGTTTATATGTTCACCCTCCTTTCATGGCTGAGAACATTTTTGTTACACTTCAATGCATGAAATGAGGAATAATATCCATTGATTCATTTCAGATTCTTATGAAATACTTTTCTCTGCGGTCATATTTGGAGTATTCTATGCATGGAAGCCATTGTTGTTTGGGGCTGGCTTGGCATTAAGCAAACAAAGGGTCCGCAGATAGTTTGGACAACCAGCCCCTCATGAGTTCACAGGGCACGATCTGAGGTAAACAGACATGAAAAAAGAAAGATTGTTCATAAGGTACTTGTAAAATCAAACAATAAAAAAATATGAGAAGACCAATGACTGTATAGTCTGGAAAAACAAGCATGAGAAAGGCAGCACCAATGAAGTGAGAACTTTAACAAGTCTATGTGAGTATATAAGAAATAATTCACAGGATTTTTCACAAATAATGAATAGTTCACCGCAAGGTCGGCGAAACCGGTACCTGTGGTCGAATCGACTGGCCAATGGTATGGTACGGCATGCCTCTATTTCGTTTCGAATCGAGGCGAACTGACGAAGAAAAACACGGACGAATCGGGGAAAAAAAAGAGAGAAAGAGAGAGAGAGAGAGGGAGGGAGGAAGAAATAGGGAGCCGCGGGAGTCCTTTCCGCCGCCCGACAGCCATGGCTGCCCTCCGATGGATTTTCCTTCCTCTTTTTCTTCCTTCCTCCCTCTCTCTCTATTTCTCTCTCTTTCTCTCTTTTTCTTCTCCAGCACTGGCACGTGCCATTTTGTATGCCGGAACCGTCTCGGATCTCCGCCGAGATGGTTCGACACATCCCGTATCGAACGGTTCGGCCCGATACGGCATTCCTTGGTTCACGCATTGTCATGAAATTTATGCCATTGAATCATTCATGAATAGTTAAGCATTCAGAAATATTTTGGAGACATGTAAATAATTTGAGAAGTTTCTAAAAATCATGAAAAAAATTATGATCGCCGCCCAAAAAACTGGATCTTTATATCTTGGTGGATTTTTTTCCTGAATTCCTGTTAACAAATAACCATACAACTTGGATTTGATGAAACTGAGAGTATTTCAGAAAAATACAGAAAATCCATCAATAGTCTGAATATACTTGATATATTTTAAAATGGTTTTTTTGGTGCTTATAAAAGACAAGAAAGGCAATTTAAAAAATGATCATATACGTCTCAGCTATGCAAAGAAAAGGAATGGTGATGCAAAACTAACAATATTATACAGAAATAACTGCTAATTAATGACTTCTCATGGCGTTCATCAGTTACAAAATGATTTTGTAAATAGTATGATAGCAAGAATCATTTGGTCAATCAGAGTCATGAACAATTCAAGGATTACTCAATATAATACTGTGGACATTGTCATTATCATTGCCATCATAGATTAGGTGTATTGCATAATAAAATAATCTCCAAGTCTGGGATTTAGAATAATCAGATATTAAATACATAATAGAAGCGTTACTAAAAGGTGTATTGCATATATCTAAAGAGAATATTTCCATGTGTTTGCTCTTATGAAGATGATTGCTGAATATGGAGACTGTCTACAGATTGATTCACCATATAGAGGCATAGAAAGCTAAACTAGCAGGTCAACTTTTGCACTTTTTATGATGATGGAGAGGCAACTGACATATTTAAATGCTCAAATAGCAGTCTGCATGAAGCATGTAATTGAAGGGTACAGTGTCACGTGTCTATTTGATGCAAGTTAAGCCACTTGAATGTAACAAATACCTGATTTGGCTTTTCATCACAAGCATGCAGCTACCGGCCATTATGTGCTCCGATAAAGGCCAAGATAGTTTGGTTACATGTTTAACTTGCATATCTTTTAAGGTTCCAGAAGGGAGAAACATTAAGTCCCACACTCAACTTATCTAGCAAACTTCCAACATACAACCCAACATGAGTTCAACAGAGATGTTACATTTACATAAATTCTATCAGTTCTTATGCTCCCCACCATAGGGACCAATCTATATCAGGTTACAACCTTCTGAGTGGGCATGAAAGCCATCCAGCTTATTTTCTCAAAGGATTAACCATAAACAGCCATATTTATCAAAGGCAGGCTAGTCAACTCCAGCTTCCAAACCTATTTATAGCTCAGATCATTCTTTAGCACACAAAATTCTAGCCTTCCTAGAAATAAGAGAACATTATAAACTAGAACCTCCTATTTTTAATATGGCCTAGGAGAATTACATAATAACAGCAATCCATCAAAACAATTATCTGAAAGACTGAAACATAACATATACTTCACTGTTATAACTTAACCCCTCAAATAACCTACTATTGGAACAGAGTACACATCTCTGTCTCCACAAATCGTTGAACAAAAACCTAGCATTTCATTTCGGTTTCCCAACAAAATATTTACAATGAATGAGAAAGTAGTTTCAGTTTAGATGTTAGGTTCTTTGAGTATTGCTTTATGGAAGAACTTTTCAAAGAGTTATAGATTACCCCCTTGAACACAAGCCGAGCATGAGACTCCATCATTACTCTTTTCCTCATGGTTGTTTTGGTTAGTTGGCAGATTTTCATAAGTCCAACAATTATAAAAATAATAGTAACTACTTGAAGGATAAATCAAGATCTGTGTGGCTACTGCAATGAATGAAACACAAGCTTAAGGATACATCACAGAGAACAGCTGCAATTATGGATATCTTGTAAATGAGATTGGAGTTGAGACCTAATTGTGAGAGTCTAACTAGATCTCAAGTTTGGAAAGGCAAGGAAAATCCAAGCAATTAAATTTTCAAGAAACTGTAAATCTGCTGTTATAGATCCATGTATTGACTTGCATGCTTCCCATTTAAAAAAGTAGCCAGAGAAACCAATTTTCATAGTCTTTAAACTACAATAAAGCCCCACATACCTTTATACAACCCTTGGAAAACATTCCACTCATTCTCTGTGAAGGATCCAGAAGACAACTTAAACAGTGAGAAGTGCCAAAAAAAGGTATCGCTGCTCAGCAGGCAGTAAGCTTCAGCATCGCAGTACTATAGATTAGCTTCAAGGAATGACATGTTGTGCTGATTTTTGAAAATAAAAAGAAAAGTTATATTCATAATGTTAGGAAACAAGTGTCCAAAGCGTAACAATCAAAGGATCTGTGAAGTAATAGAGAAGAAACAAGTGCTAGTGAGTGAGCATGCGCATGCATGCATGAGAGAGAAGAGAGAAGGGAGGGAGGGAGGGAGAGGTTACTGCTTAGTACAAATCCCTGGAGAAGGCTCTGGGCTCTCTCAGCCTGCTCTGGACTTCCTGATATTTGAACCACTTTTTCAGAAAATTCAGGTCTATCATCAGTAAGGGTGACAGTCGCTCCAGACATCTGGATCAATCGAATGATATTCCAGAGAAGAATTTAGGGGCCACATAATCTCATCATTCTTTTCAGTGATAGAACAATATCAGTACTAACATCACCTCACTGATCTGAGCAAGTTTGCTTCCTGATCTGAATATCAGGCTTGGAACTGCATGTGTGGGTATTATAACTTCCAGCATGCTTCTGGTGACTAACGGTACATTGAATCTGATGGCCAAACAAAAATATAAGCAAACATGCAAACAAATCAAAATTTCAAATCATAAACGAAAATAAAAAGGCTGTAGCTACCTTTTCACACCACTCTGCCTCCCTTCATCATTAATATTGCTCTCTTCCTGCTCAGATGTTCCATTTGCACATCCTCCAGTGTCCTAGCATCCAAAATTGTACATTTATGTAGAATGGTTGATAGGCATTTAATACCAAAGAACAACTGCCTACAACTCCAGGACAGCAATTCGGAAGTGAAAAATTTGAAGAGCCCTCTTCCATATCACAAAATCTATTTTTGACCACAAAGAAAATCTCACTGCTTGTGTTTTCACACATTGTCTAGGGCTCTAGGCAACCATCAGAATTCAGGATTAAGTCTTGTATTAAAGGAAAAACATGTACATTAGTGTAAATCATAAAATGGTATAAGGGAAGAAATAATCGACACAACTAGCACATATGCCCTACAAGTAGGATTTCAGGAAAGAATATAAAGTAATCATGAAGGTAGATAGTGTTTTTTAAGAAATTCCACAAGACTAAGAAAGATTGCTAAAATGGTCATGTAAGGCATGGTAGATTACATAAGAGGACACATGGTGGACAAGAGTTTCAAGGGAAAAATGCAATGGAAGTTTGATATCTGAGTTTGCAGTATGGCAAAGTAGCATCAATGATGGACCATCTTTGCATAAAGTCAAATTAGTTGTAAAATAGGCAGTATTATTATTTATTGCATGAAAAATCAGTGTTTTTATTCATTATCATATTTTACTTTTGCATTCGAAGGGCATAACCAGTTGTGCAGGATCGTTGGACCACATGCAGTTTTAGTGGGTTCCAAAGGTAAAAAAATAAAGCTGGCTTCCAGAAGTGCAATTGAGTATTTGTTTTAGGAGATATTTCTTAGAGCCAAAGAGCTTAGTTCATAACCATCTAATTAAACTAACTCATTTGATCTTTGTGATTATGAACAAGAAAATTTTGCACAAAGAAAAGGCTAAAATAAGTATTTTAAACCACAATATATACCTGGAATGTTTTGTTCTCTGTGATTTTGAACAATCAAAGTCCGAGTAAAGAAAAGGTTAAAAAAAGCATTCTAAAGTCTAAACAATGATATACATCAAATGCTTCTCCATGCATACACACATGCACATACACAAACAGATTGCTTTTCAAATATGTTGCATATTGTGCAGTTGTGAGCAAAAGAGAGAAGCAATATAAAGAGTCAAGGCCAGAATGTTGCGTGAATATCAATTAATGCTACCTTTGGTTGCCATGCAGTTGTTGCACTATGCATATTTTGATAGATTGCCATTGCAGAATCACTTCCAGGATAAGCTTCACGAGTTGAAGCTTTAATAGGAGAGCTAGATTCATGTCCAGCAATGCTACCAACATGGCTTGGGGTGGAGATAGATGGTGGAAGCATGTGCTTTGGTGCAGAGATGTCACGATGCACATAACTGCGCAACCTTGCAGTAATCTGGACAAGAGCATTTCGGGCTGCTCTTATCTCCCCTACAATCTGTAACTACTCATCAGTATTATATACATAATACCAGAATTTAAATCAGCATTAGCCCTGGCCATCTGAAGACCAAACATGTAAATTAATTCAGTTTCCATATGCCTCGCAGCAAACGGCAAGCATGCTTCTTGAAGATCATTGAGCACAAACCTGTACAAGCTCATCAGCCTCCAATGCGCAAGGGGGAAGGTCTTCTTTTGGTAAGATCTGTATATTGGCCCTAGTCAATCTTTGTATATCAGATAATGATCCATCCTTTCCCTCCAAACATGCAATATCAGTTGCTGGAACAAGAAGCCTTGTTGTTATGATGTTATTCTTATCGGCACCAATATCTACAATGTGAGTTTGAATATGCAACATAGCTTCCTGAGCTGGAAAAAGATCATCATCTGGACCCTATTGCACAGACACAAACATGCTCAATACTACTGAGGAATTATGATCCACAAATACTGAATGATAAATATCAGGAAAATCTATTTAATATGAAAGGAAGCTAAAATTAATAACGATGTTAGGAAAAAGTATCACATTATTTATAAATATAAAAAAAAAACTAATGTTGATTCTATTATAAATTTATAAGAGTAGTTTGTCATTTCATTCTGTCTTGATAACACATGTAGAATTGTTGTTCAAGTAGCATGTGCTTAGCATAATTGTTCGGTACAGATTTTAAGGCTAAATATATCCCATTTATTGTATATGAGCACAGTCTGTTCAATTTATTTCAACCAAATAATAAGGCTAAGTTTGGTTGCCAAGAGATGAAATGAAAGGATAGTTAAAAGGAATTTTTCCAATAAATGGCAAACACAATAAAATTCTGAATGAAATAAAATGCAGAAAAGGGCACAATTTTTACTCAGAAGCCTCTCTTTTAGCTGGCAATTATGGGGTGACATTAGAATAAGGAAAGTGGATTGCACTAAGCACTTCATATACCAAGCTACTTTCTCCACAACTTTAAGTTGAAGTTGGTCAAGCCCTGGGGCAACCAAAGACTTGAATCAGACCTACAGTTTCAGATTTGGGGTTTGGGTTGTGCATCTGGGGGGTAACAAAGAACGCATTTCAACACATTTCACAGGAATATAAATCAAAAATGGTTTATCATTAATTAAGAGGTATAATTATGTAGCAATCGACCTCTTCCCTCATAAAACAAGACCAAAATACACATCTAAGAAGTAGACTTCTTAATCTTTGTGATGCACAAAACCATGACACAGATCATGCCTGACATAGATGATGGAAAAATTTATAAAAGAAAAGTATTTCAATAAAAGCACCAGAAAGAATTGATTTGCCTTAAACAGACAGAAATGATTGGTTGGCATAAATAATTGACTGATGTTCTTGACATAGAGCTAGTTATAATCTTTGATCATGAAGAAAGTAAATTTCCTTCAACTTGATATCTGAACACCCTATACAAGAGGGAAAAACCCAACTTATCTCATTTGCAAAGCGGACCATTACAAACCTTGAAATAATATGAACTTGCTAGACACTGAGCATCACATTATAAAGTGATTTTAGCTAGTACTATGTGTAAAATTAGACAATTAGTTAACTAAAGGAAAGATGTCATAAAATACTACCTCTTTGGAAGTGATAATAATGATTCTTTCATCTAAGCCAGGTACAGGATCAGTAACCTGCACATCCACGCCTATATCAGCTCGGAGCATTTTGATAATTCCATTTGGTGTTCCCATAACACTCTCAACTTTATCACTGGGGCAAAGAATTCGAAATACAAGTTCCTCATACGACAATGACTGTGGGTGGTCATTCAGAGTATTTCCATCAGAATCAAATGCATATCCAGACAGTTCTGAAATATAGGAATTGCTTTTAACTCTATTTTGTCCCACAGAAGATCGTGATCCCAAATCAGATTCTGCCAATGCCGATAGATGTTGAGTACTGTTGGCAAGCTTATCATCAGAGGGAATATAACGGTCTGGTGAATGTAATCGCCCACGAAAAGCTCCTCGATCACGATGCAAGCTCTCCTTTAAACGAAATGAGATGATTTCGACAGCTTTCTTCACACAATTACCTTCTCCAACAACCTGTAAAGAAAGTGTAAAAATAGAGAAAGATCAATTTCACAATAAATGAACCATTACATATGAGCTAGGCTAGCACCAAAATATAAACTTGGAATATGTTTAACATGTTCATGGCAAACAAAAAAATAAAGGTGTATTGATTTTATGAACGAATTTCCACAATTGACAATCAGAGGAGCATGTTATCAATTAAGAAAGCATACATGCAAAAATATACCATACAATAGTTGCTGTGTTCAGAAGGATTGGTCATGCCAACATGCCAGGAACAGTAGCAAATCAGTAATCTAAATTGTCTTTGCAATTAAATCCATTCCAAGCAAGCAAATGTCCACCAAGGAGTTCCCCTTCTAAATATACTTCAGCATCATCCCAAAACCTCACATAGCATCAAAGCATTCATGAATATTAGTGACAAACAACCTAGAGAAACCACAATATTAGCCATTGATAAAAGACCATTATTTTAATCATTCTGTGCGCTAAACAAGCATACGTGTCGTACACTATTAAAGGGTTGATACTAGGAAGGGCAGCACTTCAGCTTCTTATGACCCTGCCAACCTCAATTATCCATAATACAGACTGGACATTGGTCTCGAATTCCTCCACCTCCCCAAGTGCACCTCCACCCCATTCTTCCACCATAACATAATTTTGTAAACTCGGTACCTCAGACATATAAGAACCCAAAATAAAATTCAAAAATAGGAACCAGAAAATATTTTTTAAAAATTTTTTGAAAGAAATGGCAAAAGGCCCAAATAAAAGAAATGAATGAAGAACCCCACAATTGTATTTCTAAAGTTTAATAACATTCAGCTGAAATTGTTTCCAAACATGTAGTCAATCACCTCACAACTATTAAGCATGTTTAATTAAGAGAAAGGTGAATTTCCGTGGACGTGGAGGCTAAACAGTGAAAGAGTAACGCTCCTCACCCATAATCTGTAAGTTGTATCGAAAATCTTGTGAAGATTTCTCTATGTTAACTAGCATCACCTGTACAAAAGACTTTTTTTTTTCCACCTGGTTGTACACTAATCAGTCAAGAATCATGTGATCCAATGTATTTTGAGTGAGCCCATAATGCAATAGTTATAATTGTTCATCATGTTCAGATATCTATATCTTACTCCATGAGATGAACATGTTAAAATTTCTCAATTATAAGGTCACTCTGCTTTTCCAAACAAGTAAAGCGTTGAAAATAGCTCAAAGCAAAGAAACAACCAATTAATTGAGATCCATCGAAGCAACAGAAGGCATTGGTGCTACCTGAACGACTTCCTCTGACGTCAAGACACAGTTGGGAGTGTAGTGATCCCGTGGCAAGATTCGGATGTGGGTCTTGGTCTCGTTTCTCATCTGCTCAATGATCTTTCCCCCCTTCCCCAGCAAGCACCCGACGTGGGTCCTCGGCACCACCAGTTTCGTCGTCACCCGCCTCCTATCTCTCCGCCTCTCTCCTCCTCCTCCGCCACCGCCACCGCCACCACCACCGCCGTACTCATTCTTCTCATCGCCGCCACTGTACTCGAACTCCGCGTCCACAATCCGCTCGTGGATCCGAAGCAGGGCCTCCTGGGCTGGGGAGTACTGCGGGGGGCGGCCGTCGGGTTCCCGGAGGCGGTTGTCCGCCGTCTCAATGATCCGTTCCTCGTCGCCGGGGACCAGTTGGTGGACGTCGATCAACGCACCAGTCTCCTGGCGGAAGGTCTTGATGGTGCTCCCGGAATTGCCGATCACGCCGACGGCCTTCGAGTCGGGGCATAGAATGCGGAAAAAGGTGGTGACCGCGCTGGGCGGTGCCACCCCGTCCTGGATACTGGGGGAGGAGGCGGAGGAAAAGGAGGGCAGCGCCGGCGGCGGTGGGGGAAGGGGAGGAGGAGGTGGCGGGACGCGGCGGTCGCCGCCCCGTCGGTGGTTGTTTCCGCGACGATGGGGGCCGCCTCCCCCGCCACGATCGTAGCGGGGCTTGGAGCGGTGGGAAGGGTTCTGGGAATTGGAGTCCCGGTCGTAATGGTATATTTTCTTCGAACGTGATCTCTCCATCTTCTTGTTCTATTTTCCTTAGGATTTTTGGGACCCCGTTTAGATCGATAGGGTTTTGCCTGGCTTCTTGCTTTCGAGTTCAGATGTCGTTATGTGTCTTGGGTTTCGCTCTTCGTTTCACCGCCGCTGTGGTTGCTGGTGCTGGATGGAGATTGTTTTGCGGAGGTCACCGATGAGAGTCCCGTTAAGATTTTATAGGGAAAGAAGAGAGGTTCGTAGGCAATCCTTTTACTTCGCAACCTGATACGCTGATACCATTGAAGGGACGTAAAGCAAAAAAGGTTAGTCACCATTTACTCATTAAGATGGTTATTAATTAATAGTTTACAATCTTGGCTATTTTACCAACAACATTTGTAGACGTTTTCTACTTATACGTGCAGGCTCGGCAAGGCACATAAAGGGCATGGATTTGGCAAATGTTTTATTGAATTTTTCTTTTTTCGTTTACCAAGTGAGGGCAACCATACAGTGTCCAACACGACAACATTCTTTGAATACAAAGGATCTTATTTAACTTCTAGCCGAGATTCTTTGTAGATTCATACAAGAAGAATGGATACATTCAGAAGACAAACTTGCATTCTTCATTTATAAGAATCTCATTTGGTGTTTTCAGCGTATCTTGGAACTAAAAAAGTTTTCTTGGTTACAAGACAACTTGAGCTCTAAAAATATTACCATGGTCTGAACTGGCAAACATCAAGTATCATGCATTTTTTGTGTGAAGATATATCCCTAAGTTGACATAGGATATGGTTTAGATTCCCTAAAGATTAAAAATCAGATTTCTATTTGAGGCCCACTTGTCATATATGCTAGATTTTGAAGTTCAAAAATGAAATAAAATGTTAGACTGTTCACCGCCAACAGATCATCAATTCACTTTTGAATATCATGGTCGGCAATGAAAACTCTAATCGCACTCATGGCAGCGATACTCAGCATTTGAAACAATTGCTTGTTATTGATTTCATGAATAGAGATTATTCTATTGCTAGCATCAAAAAAAACATTTGAAACACAGCCGTGGTTATATGCAGCATACAATCGCATAGAGTTAAGATCCAATCATACATGAATACATGATATTTTGTTTTATGGTGATTATTGAGATATGATATACCACAATCGGTGGATAATTATCATGATATAATCAGCTAAGAGGTGTGAAAAAAAATGTGCATTTATTGCTATCCATATTAAAAAATAAAATAAAATTGCAAATGGAGAATAGCATAATAGACATGAAACATGAAATGGAGAGGACACAAAAAGGGGAGAAAAAAATCATTAATAGTACAATAAGGTTGACAAGATTTACTTATTATATTGCCAATAGAAAGATTTGTCTGAGGTCATCAAGAGCCGATAAAATGCCAATGATACCTTCATGGTCATTGACAACTTCTTGGCACAGGAAAATTGGAGGAGATGATGAGCCCACGGTAAAAGTAGATTTTTTTTTTTTTTTTTTGGTAAAAGTAGATTATTTGATGGAGGATTTTAGTCCTAATATTGGCAGGACCAAGAGCAGCAGGTAGTGCCAAATTTGGCGCGCACGGGGAAGGGGGTTTGTGGCGTATATAGATCCTATTGTCACTAGCCTCTTACTTGACTTTGACTGGCTAGTTATTATTCAAAAAAAAAGACTTTGACCGTCGAGTAAGTAGACTAGTTCGTAATATGAAAGAAAAGTAAAACTGCAGCCAGTAGTTTTGTGCCCAGTCACTCTATTTATTTTAATTTCTCATAATTTTCTTGTAAAAAGATATTTTTAAGAAATTTCCTTCAAGTTGTTTGGTTTTTTAGATGAAATTCTAAAATACTATCTTCACCCAATAATCTAATCTAATATATATATATAAAGAAGCCTCCGACACGTGGAGTATTAAAAAAAAAATACGTGGAGAAGCCTTCGTATTCGATCAGGAGAGCAAGAGTCCCACGTTGTCGTGTTCGATCAGGAGAGCAGGAGAGACGGTCTATAAAAGATTATCCTCCTCGTCACTCTGCTCTGCTCCAAAATCCGTCCATCGCCGACGACGTAACAGCAAGAGTTCCACGTCTCCTCCACTCTGCTCTGCTTCAAAATCCGTCCATCGTCGGCGATGTAACAGCAAGAGTCCCACGTCTCCTCCTCTGTGTTCGATCAAGAGGTAACAAATTCTTCCTTTTCTTTTTTCTTCCTCTATTTTTTGTTAGATGGAATCGATCGAAGACCACGGATGCCTCGCCAAAATCTTAGTCGAAGAACGGACAACCATTGGGTGGGGCTAGGGTTTAAAAGATCTAGGGTTTATGAATAACGGCTAGGATTAGAAGACTTGGGGGCCTCCATTGGCTAGATTTAGGGCTGAGAGAGAGAACGGTGGAATTGGGGATCGAAAGAAGTACATACCTGATGAATCTTGGACGCTCTTCGTCGCCGGAGATGAAATCGGCTGAAAACCACGGATGCCTCACCGAAATCGTAGCCGGAGAACGGACAACCATCGGATGGGGCTAGGGTTTAAAAGATCGAGGCTCTCGGACGTGCTTCCCTTCTCTCTCTCTATGGCAAATTCCTTCGTCCCACCCGAAGCCCTAATCTTTTAGGCCATCGTTGTCGCGGGGATCATCATCACCGAGCTCCCCTACAGAAAGTATGATAGTGAGCTGATCCCCATGGTCTATGGGAGGAGACAGGGACTTGGGCCAATGTGGATGATTTTAAATGGTTACGAGCTGTACAGTCTCCAAATTGGTGTTTAATATCCGAGGAAAAATGTGTAGACACCATTAATACTTCAGATAGGGCAGAACATTGTGATGATGAATAGTCTATTTTGACTTCAATTTTCTGTCTGTAAGCACAATTCTAAACCAGGTGAATCATGTAATGTTTATTTGACTATTTTTTATTTGAGCAATTTCCTCTGGTATAGGTATATGAAAGTTTTGAAGTGCTTATTTCTCTATTGATTGCGAATGAATGAATCCACATTTGATTTTTTGAAGTTATAGCACAATACCGTTTATGCATGCTGCAGTGATTATTTACTTGATCAGCATCAGATGAACTTTTTTATTTGAGCAATTTCCTCTGGTATAGGTATATGAAAGTTTTGAAGTGCTTATTTCTCTATTGATTGCGAATGATTGAATCCACATTTGATTTTTTGAAGTTATAGCATAATATCGTTTATGCATGCTGCAATGATTATTTACTTGATCAGCATCGGATGAACTTCTTTAATAGAACATACATTAGATTACCCTGAAGTCATTGGACGCCGGGTGGATAGTGGCAGGGAGTGTGAAGGTGGGGGGCTTCTTGGGGTTGGACTTGTGGGTGGTGAAGGAGCGGTTGATGTTGGCGACGGTCGTCTTCATGGGCGGCACCGACAGTGGGGGTACGATCTTGTTGGGCCTTTTGGATACCACGTGTCCAGAAAATCACGTGGGCAGAAATGGATCATAAGAGCTGGGGCTGTTGCACATCATCATCGGAGTGCTGCCTAGGCTCGACGTGTCGGCCGTTGTGCGTCGGCAGCGACGGCTGTCGCCCATCATCATCTACTATTTCTATAGCAATAATGCATTCATCTCAATATCCAAGATTAAAAATATATTTTCAATGATTAAAAATATTATTTGAAAAAATAAATATGTACCGTGCGTCGCACGAGGTTCTAAGCTAGTTGTTATAATAGTGAAATTGAATTCTATTCCATCAAAATGTTATAAACCATGGTGTTACTGTCAATCTCCGATGAGATGGTCGGCAGTAAGCTGAGTTATTGCACCTGAATAGTGGACGGCAGAAAATCTGCAAAACAAATCCTTTTACCGAAAGTTATCCGACGGGGGATCCTTCGATGCCTAAGTCAGTCGGAGAAAGAGAATAGTAGAAAGCCAAAAAAATGAGAGTTTAAAAATTTATATTTTGTTCTGCTTATCTCGTCCCCCATGACTTACCACTTTATATAGAGCAAAGAAAGCCGTTACTATGTAAACTCCCACATTCTGAACAAATGATGCTAGAGAGGGCCTCTTTAGTCTCACATCAGTTATGAGTCAAGAGGGAGTACAGCCTTCTATGAGACAGGAGACCTTCTCTCCCTCAAGAGGCATCTTTTAAAGAGCAAAACCGTGAGGTTTTAAATGATCAAGGCCTACTGAAATTTAAAGATGGTCATGAGCTAAAGTGAATAATACCTTACATATGCGGATGCGGAGTCAATCCAACCATTCGAGCCATTTGACTCCTTGACCCTTGACCATAATATTGACGCCGTCTATGGGATCGCCTCCTGCCCACACATACTTCCTCTTGACTGAGGAGTTGTATTGTGATGTAGAGGGGATATCTTTAGTCCCATATCGATTATGAGTCAAAAAGGAGTACAGCCTTATATGAGATAGGAGACTCTCTTTTACTCAAGAGGCGTTCAAAATCGTGAGGCAAGTCAACCCAACCATCCGAACCATTTGACCCTTTGACCTTGGACCGTTAAACATGGTTAAAAATCAGAAAAACTTTAAATTTTGCTTGAGTATTTTCATGAACATAATACATGCTAGTAGCCTCCTAGGTTATAGTCTACTCTTGTGATATACTTACCACCTGGGACTCCCAACAATTGTATTTGGAGTATTGTGCAGATGCTGCTGGTAGTAGATGATGCATTTCAATTCTTTTTTTTCCCAAATTGCATAATCCCGTGACAAGATCTTTATTTCATATATATATATATATATATATATATATATATATATATATATATATATATATATATATATATATAGAAATGTAGTGCATTAGAGTCTCTATATATGAAAGGGTACATAGGTACTATATTATTGAAAGAGGTAGGTATCTTACTTATTAAATTCCATCTCTCAAAGTAGCTCTTGCTTTCTTTCTTCACGTGTATTTATGGGAAATATAATATTAAAAATTTAAATATATTGTTCATATGCATCTATATTTATTTATGTACTTTTATTTTTAATTATATTATTTTTTTTGAAACACACAAACTAATTTCATTCATTAAAAAAAAGAAAGAATTTTCTCAATTCATTCAACTTAAATCTTTCAAGTAGATGAAAGAAATGTATAAAATTGATAAAAATAAAATATATGTCCTCTTTTCTTTCATTAATATACTATAGATATAGATATATAACCTTTTTATACTTGTGAAATCCATCCTTGCACAATTAGAATCAAACTTCTCTCATAGTTCAAATAGAAGTCAGCTTTCTTAAAATAAAGATGATCAGTAAAAATACACATAAAAAAGCCAAAATCCTGTATAAGATAAATTTCAACTCCTAAGCCAATTTTTCCTTCAAACATCATTGAATTCTTCCTTGATTCGAGTTATACACCGCTAAAGTCTTTTAGTTTGGATAGCCCATTTCATAATTCAAATGATGTAATTTGAACTTGATCATTTGGTGCATTAGAACTCAAAAAGCTATCCGATATTTTTTTAAAAAAAAATCATCTCAATCGGACATTATACAGCCAAATTGTGGTCTTTAAAATTTTTGTATATGGTTTGGCTTTTTTATATAGTAAATTTTGTTCATGGACTCTCTCCAATCCTAATCATAATGGTTAAAATAGTCCACATTGAGTCATTTAATTCTATTGGATCATAATTAAACTATATTTTATAAAAAATTCTTGCCTGTCTCTCATCCACATCCTTAGTTCATTAAATAAACAAAATTATCAATGCTCTTTCTCTATAATATATATTCCTCAACCTATTGGATGATTTTTTATTATTTTTTTAACATGTATTGCATATATTCAGATTGCTAGTGTGTGTGCATTTACGCATGTTTAAGTTAAACCACACATATCATAGATCGAAATGAGTAAGTTTAAATCTACCAATACTCTAAAATATGTAGATGATCATCTACAAAGTAGATTTTTGTATATTTATCATGTATTTTACACAATATTGTAATCGACACCATTTATTTTTTTTCCCAATTTTATACACATGTTAAAGTTCATCAACATATAAAAATTTTGATTCCTATATTTTTTCTTGTAAATCATATTCAATGGTTTGAATTTTTAATTCGGACCAATAACTAACTCTAAAATCTTTAATCTTTTTCAAAGAGTTAGTGTAAAGTGTTTAATCCAACTCTCTATTTTTTCTTTCTTTCTTTGTATATATATATACATATATACATACATAGAGAGAGAGAGTCAAACTAGAATATGATCAGTCAAATTTGGACTCAAAAATGATAGATTAAAACTCTACAATATAAATTTTATATCAATGATCCAAGTCGTTAAATATGATCTACTACTTCAAAACTACTTGTATACAAAAAATCATATGATTTAGATACCTCTAATCTGTGCATCAAATAGTCAAAAATTAGACAGTCTAATAAAATTAAATTAAATATATTCTTTGATCACTTGATACATAGACTAGGGATCTTCAAATCATATGATTTTTAATATATAACTAATTTTCAGATAGTAGATCACATCCAACAGTTTGAATCATTAATGTAAGATCCCATTATCCAGTTTTGATTTGACTGGATTTGAGTCCAAATATGATAGACCTTGTCCAAGTCTATATATATATAGCTTAATTATTTTAAAAATCTTAGACTTTCTGATGTTTTTATTTTTATTCTGAAATTCGATTCATTGCAATCAAATCCTCAAACTTTTATAATGTTGTAATTTCTCCTCTGAGTGCTATTTTCGTCTAACGATCATGACGAAAATAGCACGTGCTATCATATGATACATAATAGAAACTGATGCAGAATCTTAAATATATTTTTTCTCATTTCTTTCTTTTAGCTAAGATTTCTATTTTCAATTTCATCACTTTCTCTCCACCGCTATCTCTTCTAAAACTCCACTACCTTCTACACTACCATCAACATCCTCGTCTATACCATCACCATCTCTAAAGTTTTTTCTATGGAGGGCACTATTAAAAAATATACCTCAAGATTCGGTCCACATTAAGCCTACAGCGAGGTTCAGGACGAAAAACAGAATCCAACGAGCTCAAGAGTAACCCAAATGGAGTCCGGACAGAGAAAATACATACGAAAGAAGTTCAGAGCAGTGGCACGGTACATGAGGAGGCGGCGACGGCCGATGGAGGCCGGTGGTGGCACCGTCAGGCCCGATGGAGACGCGCGTGCGCAGCCCAACATGCTGGTGGGCCCAGCCCGGGCATGTGTGGGCCGGCCCAACATGTGCGTGGGGCGCTTAAGCCCAGTGCTCGCACGGTCCACCATGGATCGTAGGGCGCTGGCAGTCCAATCGGAGTCGCGTGGACCAAAGTCGCAGTTCCCACGCGGTTCAGGCTGCTTTTTGCATGATCGGAGGGCTCAGATCACAATCGATCATGATCGGATAGTTGAGGATGATTTCGAGTTTGATCAGATGATCAGTGGTCCTATTTTATGCAATCGGACGGCTCTGGTGCAAGCCGGTCACGATCGGACGATCACGGATGATTCTAGACTTGATTGGGAATTTATTTCCTAGTGTAATAGTTTTTTGGAGTTTTTGAAGCCTATATAGCTCCGATTGACGAACCGTTTGTTGCGTTGGAGAGTTAGTGACATTCTGGAGGTACAAAAAAGGCTTCAATAGAGATTTCAGAGAGCTTTTGTGAGGATTTTGAGATTTTTTTTGAGAGACTCTTGTATAAGGGTTGAGTGGTGAGTCTCTCTTGTATTAATTTTATTTTATTCTCTCATAGTGAAGCTTGCACGCCCCACGGAGGTAGGCTTGAGGTCGATCCACGTATTTGTATTATGTTTTTTATTTTATTTCTTCTTTTTTCCTATTGCACTGTGTAGTACTAGATCCTGGGCGCAACAATTGGTATCAGAGCAAGGTGGTGCCAGAGCATAGGTTGCAGTGATGGTGATCGAAATAGAAGATAAAGAAGATAAGCACAATCAAAATGAAGGTCAACAGATTTGATAGAAAGAGCAATTTCTCCTTATGGCAAGCGAGGGTGAAAGACGTACTCATCCAGCAAGGGTTGATCGATACTCTCTTGTATGACGAGAAGCCGACTACCATGGAGGTACATGATTGGAGGCGGCTCCAGATGCAAACGGTGAGTATGATCTGCTTGTACCTAATGGATGAGGTGATAATCCATGTGCTTGATGAGACTTCTCTGACGGTACTGTGGTCGAAGCTTGAAGAGTTGTACATGGTGAAGTCTCTTACCAATACTCTCTTTCTCTGGAGGTAGTTCTACCAGCTATAGATGACTGAGGGACAGAGTGTGCAGGAGCATCTCAGCCACTTCCAAAAGATCCTCACCGACCTCCTCAGCGCTGGCGAAAAAGTTGAGGAGAAGATCAGGGCTCTGATTTTGCTAGCATCGCTTTTTCCTTCGTATGAGTCCTTGGTGACTGCTCTTTTAATAGGGAAAAGTACCATCAAGATGGACAAGATCACTGCAGCGATTCTCCAGAATGAGGTTCTCAAGAGAAAGAATTCAGCTTCGAGCTTAGGCGGCAGCTCAGCTTTAGTGATTTCTGGAGGAGCAGGAGGCGGCAGATAGTGACAGGAAATCACGATGAGGGTGATCCAAATCCAGGACGAGGGACTTGAGCAAGATCAGATGTTATCGATGTGACGAATTGGGGTATCTAGCCAGAGATTGCCCTCAACACAGAGATTGGACGAGGACTACTACAGCGACGGCTAGTAGTGACTCGAAGGATGATGTCCTAAAGATATCTGACGAGGTATCTACTTCTTCCTAGCAGTGAATTTTAGATTCTGCATGCACCTATCATGTATGTTGCAAAAACGATCAGTTTGACTTCCTGAAGAGCAGTGACGGCACTGTTTATCTGTCGGATAGATCGAGCTGTGCGATCAGAGGCATCGGAACGGTCAGTTGGAGGACACATGATGGTGTAGTGAGGAGATTGGGGGAGGTCCGATACATATCCAATTTCAGATGAAATCTTATTTCACTGAGCAGATTGGATTCGAGAGGCTACAAGACGGTAGCTAGTGAAGGAATTCTGAAGGTGTTGCATGGTGATAGGATTATTTTGGAGGGAAAGAAGAGGACGAGAGGATATTACCACCTGACAAGGAGCCCAGTGCGAGGTGGAGCTTCAGGAGCCAGGATGAGCCCAGAGCGAGGTGGAGCTTCAGATGGAGGTGGATCGGGCACGAGACAGGAGACTTGGGAGGACGAGAGGTGATGTCGTAGGGTGAGATTTCTATTATCGCAGGAGACTTCTCTGAGTAGGTCTTTGGTCAGAGTGGATACAGCCCATGACAGAGGTGGGATCGAGCATTTTGGCTCGACTCTCATATTTGCCCATCTATGAGACAGCAGGCATGCCCTAGGACGTGGGGGTGAGATGGATCACAGGATCTCAGAGATAGGTAGAGGCTGAATATCGAGTTGAGATAGAGATTGTTAGAAAATATACGTCAAGATTCGATCTATATTGAGCCCACAGCGAGATCCAGGATGAAAAATGAAGTTCAACGAGCTCAAGAAAATCCAAATAGAGTCCGAACGGAGAAAATACACGTGAAAGAAGTCCAGAGCGGTGGCATGATGCACGAGGTGGTGGCGGCCGGCGGTGGCACCACTGGGCCCGGCGGAAATGCGCACGCGTGCAAGCGCACATGGCGTGCGCATGGGGCACCCAGGCCCAATGCTCGTGTGGTCCATCGTGGACCGCGGGGCACTGGCGGTCCATGAGAGCCGCGTGGATCAAAGTCACAGTCCATGCATGGTTCAGGCTGCTTTTTATATGATCGGAGGGTTCAAATCATAGCCGATCATGATTGGATGATTGAGGATGATTTTGAGTTTGATCAGGTGATTAGTGGCCCTATTTTACGTGATCAAATAGCTCTGGCGTGAGCCGGTCACGATCAGACGGTCACGGATGATTCTAGACTTGATTGGGGCTCTGTTTCTTAATGTAACAATGTTTTGGAGTTTCTAGAGCCTATATAGCTTCGATTGATGAACAGTTTATTTCGTTGGAAAGCTGGTGATGTTTTGAAAGTGCAGAAAGGCTTTAACAGAAGTTTTAAAGAGCTTTTGTGAGAATTTTGAGATTTTTTTAAGAGACTATTGTACAAGGGTTGAGTGATGAGTTCCTCTTGTATTGATTTTATTTTATTCTCTCGTAGTGAAGCTTGCACGCCCCATGAAGGTAGGCTTGAGGTCGATCTATGTATTTGTATTGTGTTTCTTATTTTGTTTCTTCTTTCTTCCTGCTGCAACGTGTGGTACCGGATCCTGAGCGTAACAGGCACAACCATCATCAAGATTGCTTCCATCATCATTCCTTTTATCAAGTGTTAAAATATTTAAACTTTGAGGTCCTAGAGATTTTAGTTATCTTATTATTATTATTATTATTTATATTTACTTAGGAAATTATGTGATTGATAGAGTTTTTAGGTTTATAATGATGTGAATTAATGGTTCATTTAATCTGTAGTTAATCTTATAAGTTTATAAAGCAAATTTTGGAGAATCTAAATTTAAAAAAAAGCTAAGAAAAAGATAAGAACAACCAATCCTAATCATCCATGCTTTGTTCTCATCTTCTTCTTCTCGAGTGAGTCATGCTTCCAAAAGATGAAAAAAAATAATGAAATAAAAAATAAAAATCATAGTTAGAAGGAAGAAATAGAGAAAAAGAAAAAAATTAGAGTTTCATATTAGCTAATTTTATGCTACATCAATTTTTACTGTGTCACATGATAGTATATAATATTTGCATTACGATTGTCAGACAAAAATAACATTCAGAGAAGAAATTGCAATATTATAAAAGTTTGAGGACCTGATTGCAACGAATTGAAGTTCAGGATAAAAATGAAAATCATTAAAAAATTTAAAATTTTTAAAGTAATTAAATATATATATATAAAATAAAAATACATGCATGTTAACTATCTCACTCGAACTTATGTATAAAACAATTCACCAAAAGTGTTCATCGGAGTTATAGGATCCTTTTTCACACTCTTTTGAATATTAGAGCCTTCATAAAAGCAAAACCATCCATGATGGCACCACACTCTTTTTAAATATTGCAGCCTTCGTGAAAGCAAAACCATCCATGATGGCACATTTGTTTCCTAGGCCTTGTATGAAAGATTTTTATATCATGAGATAAAAAGAAAACGAGAATGTCATGGCAATCCTATATATGTAAAGGTGTACATTGGATATTTGGGCGGGCAACAAAAGATAAAATTTGCATAATGATTCCGTTAAAAAAGTTTATTATTCCATTACTCATGCAGAAAAAAGGGATTTATACTTTTTAAATTTTATATTAGTTTAACGGGCATCCTTTCCAGCTTTAGTAATAGCATTTTGGTTGGATTATTGACCCTACTCAGCTATAATTTTAGTCTTGATTGATATTTTTTGGATTAGACGTTGCTTATTTGAAGCCAACACCAGTTGATCTAACATTTTGATAGCTGGTGGCATAGAAAAAATAGATTGTGATGATGTCGCTAAAAAAAATTAAGGAGTAAAGTTCATTTTTAGACTCCATGGCTGTATTGATACTATTCTATCGCAACATCGATACATCCAATATGAAGGTATATCTTAATGCATACATGATCCATTAGCTGAAATTTTTTTTTTTCGTGTAGTATTTGAATTGGATCATTTTAATAATTTTTAATATTTAAAAAAATAAATTTAATTTAACCTAATTTAATTTATTATATTGATCTAATCTATGAATTCTATTGGATCTCGGATCCGGACACCCCAACATACCTCTAATCCCACAGTTCCCGTCCCAAATAGCTCCACATGTATCCCGAAAAGCCCCTACCCTTCAAAGGAAACTCCATTATACCAAGTTTCGGCACCCTTCAACTAAATCGTCACCATGCCAATCCTCGACAGTCCAGTCTGTGCCGTGTTGGCGACTCGATGCTTCTTGGCTTCCTCCCCTCTCACCGTGCCCAAAACCTGGCCGGCGTTGCGGGCCGGCAGCCCTCGCGGGTCCTCCTCTATGGCGGAAGGGGCCGAGAGAGAAAAAGGCGAGGGACTGAGCCTTAAGGAATGGCAGGGATGGGGCACCTCCTCCCCGGTCCCGGCCATGGTGGCGGAGGTCGTCGAGGACCTGAGGGCCTTGGAGCGAGAGACCGGCACCCACATGAGCTTCGGCGGCCTCGGTGGGAAGCTTCAGGTGATTATTCCTTTCCTGTTTTCCTATTCTTTGTTCTGTTTCTTGCGGTGAACAAGTCCAAACGGACGATCTTTGTATGAGGTTTTCTTGGCTTCTTCTGGGGTTGATCGAATCTTACGGTGGGTCGTTTCCTTGATTCAAGTCCTTTAATGAGAGAATGGGTATTGAATGAAATAATGTTCATATTATTTTATTTGTTCCTTTTCACGAAATTAGTGAAAAACCAATCTTTCTTTATTTTTTTAATATCTTTTGGGTTTAATTGAAACTGTCTTTGGTTTGTTCTCTTGATTTGAATCGGTTGGTTAGGTAGCATTGGTTAACCGGCATGACCTAGCGGTTTCCATCTCATTTTTTTCCATTCTTTTCTGTATTCTTTTCATTAAACACCTTTAAAATCCAATCTTTATGTTATTTCTTTGGAAAAAAATTCTGTTGGGATTAATTGAGACTTATCATGTGCTGTTTTCTGGACCTGAGTGCTTTATCAGAGCGAATGTAAATGGGCATTGGACGCAATAGAGATGACCGATAGCGATTTGAGTTCTTGGTGTGATCCATCTCCTCTTTACCTGTTCTTTCCAGATTTTTTTTCGCTAAATAAGTTTCAGAACCTTTTTTCTTAATGTGGGGTTTTCTTGATCTTTCCCTTGATTGGCTGAAACTTATTGTGGGTTTTTTTCTTGAATTATGTTGTCCTGTCAGAGAGAATAAGTTATTGGGTATTGCATTAAATAGGAGTACTGGTAGCAGTTTGAGTTTTTGGTGTTGTCCAGAAACAAAGTGATTGTGATTGGTGCTTCTTTTGAAATTGCCTTCTTTTTATCATATTTATGTTCTTGCATGATTAGTAGACGTTAGTTTGCTTTTTGGTTGATGGATATATGTTTGTAGGTAGCTTGATCAGTATTTTCGAGTAGATTAAAGTGAATTTATCTAAGTTCTTACCATAACACAACAAAACAAACCAAGGAGCAAAAATGAAAATGATTTTCTAGTTTTTTTAGAAGGTTGCTTCTAGCTTTGCATTTTCTTGGAATGATTGCTTTTGAAATCATGTAATCATCAGTGAGCAATTGAGAGGCATGTTTAGAGTTAATAATGCAGGTGATGCTGCCTTATGCGTTCTTGACTAAATTGTTTGCCATATTTAAGTGCCTGCTTATTAGGTTGTTTCGTTCTACTTACAAATAAAACATTCTACTTACAAATAAAACATTTATTGGTATAGGGAGACTTACTACACTTATTTGCAACAATGGAAAATGATTCTTCAACCTCTTCATTGGTGTTGTTCTCAATCAAATATCTGTTGTAATTACACCTAATCTGTTCAGCACATTGGTTATTTTTCAAAATAAATTAGATGATTCAATTCATATTTGGAACCTTATACTCCATGTTTTTTCTTGAAGAAAATGATCCTTCGTGACTTAAGTGGAGATTCATTGGATACCAGATTGCTTAGACATCATTCTGTTATCTATTAATTACTGGTAGACCATTGATTTTTACGAACTTGTTTGAATCAGTGTGATCTAGAGCCACAGTTGTCATGCTTATTTTTATGTTGGCTTTTGTAGGGTAGTTTCAAAGTTCATGAGGATATAAAACATAGAGCAGTCTATGACTCCCTAACTGATCCTGAAAAGAAGCTCCAATTCTTTGCTGCTAGGCAAATAGCCTGTCGTGTGCTCGGAAATAGGGGATACCTTTGCCAGAAGGTATAATTGCATGTGATTTTTTTTTCTCTTTCTGTTGGCAGAATTTGTATTGTTACAATCTCGACTATTTACATTTTTGTATGTTCTTCCTCACAAGTTCGAGTTACCAACTTACCCATGTTTACTTTGACATTTTTCTACTTGATATCTGAAGAAGCAAATTGTCTTACAGTTTGAGCCCTGAGGACTGGGCTGCAAAAGAACTGAGTTGTTCATGAGCAGCTTGGCAAGCGTCTCTACTAGGTTTGTGCCGTAGCCAACTGGGCAAAAGTATCATCTATCATATCATGCTGACTATTTGCAAGTAATGTTAAAAAACATTGTTTTATGAGCGAGATGCGCTTAATTATTCCATTCCCTCCTAATGTTCAAACTTAGTTTTATTGATGATTGAAATAAAATCCATTTTTTCCCTAATACCAGGTAGTACATTTATTATTTTCTGCGAGGAAAATTTGTTCCCCTTTGGATCCAGTTCATGATTTACAGATTATTTACTGGACCTCTACTTAATATCAGCTCCACAGTTCTGGTTCATATCTGTAACCAAGGCCAGTTGCCAAGTAGGAAGGGTGTAATTAAATGAAATTGTCTAAATTGTTATGCTTTAACAATATCTAACAGTCTTTTGTACACAAAAAATAAGACTTTTCTACCTTCTATATCAAATTTTGCAATTGGCTATATTTGTAGTTAGTGAAAGAAAAATGTTACCTGTCTTTGTGTAAGATTTTTCCCCCTTCTGCTGGTATTGTTGAGAATGGTAAATTTGTGATTCTGAAGCTTTATTGCTTGTAATCATTATATTGCAGTGCTGGCTTCCCATGGAAGATTGCATGTGTTCTAGACTTGTTCCATGCCCTTTGTGGTGTGGCATAAAATTTTGGCTCTATATGCATCCAAAGGTCTGCCTTCAATTGCCTATTGCATGCATTACTTTCTAGCCTATTATTTCATTGTGCTCCTTGTAGGAACATCATTTTATATGTATCCTCATTCTTGCAGGACTTTTTGCGCCAAAATAACACTGGAAAGTTGTTGTGGCAAATATTTGGAATTCAAGCAGCAACTCTGTGCCTTTTCGGCATCCCTGAACATGAAGAAATCATGTGGGATGCATTCAGGCATTCAGGTCTTCACCTGCATTTGTTGGAATTAATTTGAAATGTATGAATCATGAATGACAAAAACTAGTTGAAAAGGTGGCACAACTCTGACATGGTTAGCTGTTTCATGACTCGTGGCAATAAAATAGTTGCATTCTGGTCATATTCTGCAACTTGACTATTTGTGTTAATCTTTCTGTCCATAAACTGTCTCTATCAACACAATTTATGTGGAGATTTAATAGCGTACAATCTTTAGCAGTATTTATAATGCAGCACTTGGAAACCTGAAATTATGCTTAACTTCATTTTGTTCAACTTCAAAAAGCCGCATTTAACTGATCATACAGAACTCTCCACGCTGACTTTTATGCATCTAGTTCTCAATATTGTGTAGAAAGTTAAATGCCTTTTTATAAGCTCAACTCTTTGGCATCAATGAGGAAATTAATCTTTAGCTGTGTACGAAGTTGGAGGACCATTATGAAAATATCTGGATTCATATAATAGACCTAATATTCCTTGAGGCATTATTACTTTAATGGTTTAAATACTTCAAGCAAATAATGTATATAACTTTGTCGAAGTTTCATTTATTAATGCATGTATATATCTGAATGCAGTGGACATGTATTTTTTTCCTTTTTTTTTCTCTGTTTAAAACACCACTTCCATATATAAATTTTATTGGTACCTAAGTGGATAAAGTTCCTTTTTTTTTTTTTTTCAATTTTTATTTTAACAGTCATGTTCATGTGCCGCTATTCTAGCACCTGTTTTAGCAACCACTGATTATCTGGATAATTAGGATATGACTATGAGTTCATCATTTGCAGCGGCTTCTCAATATTGTGCAATTTGTTTATGCATTTTTGAAATCAGTTATGGCTTCATTCTAATTGGAAATTTTCTTTCATTTCAGGAAAAGGCATGGTGTGGTTTCTCTATCCCAATAAGAGTTTATCTCCCAAGTCAGTTCATGATATCTTCCTTGAAGAGCCATTTACAGGCCTTGAAGATCAGACAGCGGTATTTTTCATGCATTATTCCTGTTGATGCTCTACTCATATATTCAGTTCTGTTAATTTATATGTCTAAATTATTGACAAGCATGGGCATTGCTGTTCTTCCACTTTCATGCAACTTTGTGTCAGAAAAAATTCTTATGCCAGAAAGAGTACGAATTAGTAATCTATATATTTATAAATGTCACATCATGTAGCAGAATGATTGAATATGTCTACATCATGTTTTTCTGGGGAGGCTCAGGAACATCATTGCCTATCTGAAAAAAACTACTTAACAACATGTGCTCATCTCCTGTCATTGCTAAAGAAATGGAGCAGAAAATGACATAGTAGAATAAGAGGATCCTTCCCTTGCAGAGGGCACATGGAAGGGGAGTTTCATCCTCCTAACCAATTAGAAATTCAAATTGGGATACCAGACTTCCATTTTCAACAACCAAAATCACCTCAACTCTGGATTCTGAATTTTTTTTCCTTTTCAAGAGAAAAAATAATATTAGAAAAGTATCAGTTTAATATTTCTAAATAAAAGAGTATTACTTTCCGAATAAAAGTGTCATGTGACTCTGAAGAATATGATTAAACTGCACAAAGAAAATATCTCATAATCAACTTCTCCTTCGTCAAGAATTTTGAACTCTATTCTTGTTGTTAAATGCCTAATTAGATAAGATCTATAATCTAAAGTGACCTTAGTTTTGTCAGAGGCCAGAAGTCAGATTCTTTTAAATGCTAAACTGGACAACTGTAAAACTTAGACTAGGAAATGTTGCATATCTCTGTACCAAATAGTGACTACTTTCCATGTATATGTCTTCCATGTAAGCATTCATTTTAATCGAAATTTGTTTTCTATGTGCAAGCATTAGAATGCCTGGGGTTGTTGATACTTGCTTAAGCAAATTGTTTTAATTTTGTATTAAATTATTAATCTTATTATGCAGATTTCTGAGGAGAAGCCTTCAAATTTTGTTTTGATTGATGGTACCTGGAGCAATTCAGCTGCGATGTATAGACGTTTAAAGGTACATCCTGATCAGGATTTCTATTTTCATGTCACCATTATTTTTATTTTTAAAGGTTGTTCAGATGTGCAAACAACTATATATATGTGTAGCTTATGTTAGAAAGTTTTAAAATGTCATGTTGGAATGTTACTTTGAATGAAAATTATCCTGGAAGCTACTGGACAACTTTATGTGGAGCATCTCAGTGGCACTGAAAAGCTAGTTTTTTGCTGTCAAGTCTCTAAAAATATTAGTTCAAACTAAAGTTCATTAGATCATGTAAGATTAATATTATGCTAGGCAAGCTAGCTTCGGACCAATGTTCACACTCGGTTTTTTACCATATTTGCCAATGAGTAGTCAGGTATGTCCTCAGAGGGTCATAAAATACTATTTGCATGGGGATTCTGGAAGAGAGAAGACCCTTTAATCATCTTTTATCTAGGGCATAGCACTGGGAATGTTTGATGCACATGATGATTTAATAAAGTCCACATATGGCCAAGAATCATGCGCATGTGGATATTTTGTAATTCTCTAGTAGAAGTCAATTTGCAGCAAAGTGCATCATGAAATATCATGAACATAAAATGTGAGGAGGCAGTGGACATAATTCCCAGTGTTTTATAAGAGAACAGAGCATGAGGTTACATTGATTCAGAAGTCTGATAGGACACGAGCTTTTAGTCCTAGAGACATATTTGTTTCATGTTTGGCTCTAAAAGAAATCAACTAAGATGCATGCCAATATTTTTCTATTATGCCAATGCCAGATTAATATTATGTTAGGCAACACAGCTTTTAGTCTTATCTGTTTGACAAGTAGGCTTGAGATCCAGTGATCAGATTTTTGTCTCTTAACTCTGAACCTGCATCATTTTCTGCATGTTTCATTGCAATTTTTCAACTGTTCTGATTTGTATGTTTTCTATCTGAACAATTCAGTTAATATTTGTTGAGTCTGAAACTATTTCTAAATGAAATCATTAACCCGGTCTCGATGGTCACCACTTTTAGTCATGTGGGACTTCAAAGAATATTTGTGTGGATCAGAACAGCTAACGTAAATTCCCACATTTTTGTAGACATTCTCAGAACTTGTCTAAATATCTTTTGAGACAAACAGAAATTTAGGCCTGTTCCGTTTTAATAGCTGTAAATCAGCATTGTAGCTCTTCTGAAATTTGATACTTATGTACATTTCTGGTTGTACTTTCTCTTCCAGTATTCATAATCCATTAGATAGCCATAGTTTGTTATTGATGTTAGCCCACTGTCAGTGGATTATATTGCATGGGGGCAACCATCTAATGGACCAATTCTTGCTCCTCAAGTTTCATGATATGAAAGCTGGCTTGGCTTATTGGTCTCAACATGAGAACTTTGAAGAACTTTTGTGAGGATCAACTAAGCTATCAACAGTCCATTCAGTCGAACTTGTGTCAGGGATAATCTGCAATATTTCCCAAGTCATTATCATCTACTGCAAGGTTACAAGATTTTCAGCTAGAACTCATTAGCCTGGGTATGATTGAAGGATCCTACTTGTCTTTTGGGAATTAAATTTTCATCAAATGAGATCTAAATATTCACCATTGCTAGATATTTTCTTGCACCTCATGGTTGTGAACTGCGCCCTCTGGCACATTTTCATAGACACCTTTGCCACATGGAAGCAGTTCTTGAGTAAGTGCATCTAAAAGGTGGTATTTTTTTCTAAGAGGTATTTCCTGTACTCCTATCTCTTGCCTTCGTGGCCTATCTCAAGAACCTTAGCCTTCCTCTGATATTGCCCTGTTATTAGGGTCTGTTTGGTTTGTAGACCTCCATCATTCATATTTAGTTGTCATTTTAGGGCATCTCATCGAGCCTTCAACTAATGATATCTTCCTCCTGAGAGCTTCTTGCAGCCTGCCTTCCTCACAGGACCTTAATCATTGTCTCATCTCACCTTGATAGCCCTTCATTTCCTCGCTACCTTGAACAATGACTTGTGCTTCTGATCGATTTAATTGGTTAGTAACTAAATTTTATTCTTCGGAGTTTCAATATTTGCTTATAGCCATCCATACCTCTCATGAGGTTGTTTAGCTTCCAGTGTCAAGCCATCATCAACATATTTAGAGTGGCAGGTCTTTGTCCTTGGTAGACAAATAACCGATGGATTTTATTATACTTTCTATTGGGAGGAGTGGAGGACCCTTACTAGCTACCAGTGGCATCATCTGTGACCAAGGTTTCAAATGCTAGAATCCATGCCATGCCGGTACCGAAACTTGACATACATTGGCAGCATGCCATTTAATTCCCTTTTTAATTTTTAAAAGTTTCAATTTAGAGAATTTGTTTATTTTGTATTTCCTTTTATATTGGCAAGGTGCAACATGTGCCGGTGCCCCAACAGGCATTGGTGCTTGAACCTTGGTTATAATAAAGCCTTTTGCCAAAGCATTGCAATTTGCCATTTTATTAGGTGGACATGATGAATGCAGTCCTTAAGGATGACCTCTCTAAGGATATCTACGTATAGTTGTTGTTTGTTCTTCTATGTGGACCTTGTTGTTTTTGTTCCCTCTGTTGTATTATCTGTGCTCTCAAATTGGCATTTTAGCTTGTTTGGGCTCTTTCAATTCTCTGTTCAATGCTCTCCTTGTGACCTTGCAGTTCTTGTGCTTCATGTTGATTGTATGGTCATGGTTGATGACAATGCTTCACCACCTCCCTCTATCATCCCTGGAATCATTCTGTGATGAAGAGCCTTGGCCCTCTTTATTACATTGTAGGTCTTGTGCTTGTCTTGTTGATGGAACTTGTTGCAATAAAAATGCACAACTTTTAATCCGAATGATCATGAGCACTTGATTGGTCATGTTATTATTGCTACTGGCCCTGTTCACTATGGCCTCATTTTTCACATTTCTTGATAACTCCATAAGGGTACTCTCTCTCTCTCTCTCTCTCTCTCTCTCTCTTCTGCTCACAAGCTTTAGCTTGATTTGGTTAGTGGTTCTATTGATTAGTGGTCTGGTAATGGCTTTTGAGTCTTCCTTGAACTATCAACTGAAAGAGTTGGAAGCATGGAGTCATTTTGGTTCTAGCATTGAGGCCTCCTACTGACAGAGCTTTTTTCAATTCCACTTCTCCAACATTTGTGCTGCATCCGTAACTGCTATTTGTTATGAGAAAATATCGTGATTAAGATTGCTGATTGTTTCATTAATTACAGGTGGACAAAGCATATTAAAACTGATTGCCACCTTTTCCAACGATTCCATCCTACCATTTCTCACTTCCTTGATCTAGTTCCTCAAGTGGCGTGTGGACTTCATGGAATTACTGTTTGTTTTCAGTATATAATGGGCAACTTTTTGATGATTCATCTAGTTCGAGAGTTTTCTCCCCTTTTTTCTTTTGTAGGGTAGGGTGGCCAATTATTGTCTACGGTAGGCTGCTCTTGCTATTGGATTCTATTTTATGTCTACATACTGTCCAAAACTTGCTCCTTAACTATCAAATGGTATTGTGAAAACTTTACTGTCTATAAAGGATTACTTCTTGTATTAGTGGTGCTACTAGGAATCTTTTTGTGACAATTATAGATCTAATTTAATGATTGCTTTTGTGAAGTATTTACTATGTTCAATAATAGGCAAGTTTTTGAATTAGTAAGTAAAACCTTTTGGTTTCCTCACTTATGACCACCTCATGGATAGTGCAACAACTCAGGATTTCACCTAAAAAAGCTAGCTGGAAGGTATTATTTAAGTTTTTTGGCTTTATATCTACTGCATAGCCGATGTGGAATTAAACACACACCCATGTGTGTCCTCACATATATCTCTTGTTTAAACTTTGGCATTTTTGTTAGGTTAAAGATCTAAATCTATTTAAATTCAATCATAAATACCATAATCTCAGAGTTAGTCTAATTGGACTTATGTTGAGGTGTTCCCTGCTCATAAGGCGATGGGTTGGATCCATGCTGATACCATTTTTTAGTCTGGCGAGAATACTAGGGGCTTAAATAGGAGGAGTATATGAGGATTCGTGCGGAGTTGTTTTTAGTGCCATATCAACTGTGCATTGGATAGGTCTTGGATATTTATACAGGATCAACGACTCTAAATAATATCTTTCAGCTAGTCTTTTGGGTGAGATCCTGGGTTGTTCAGATAGTGCCTCCAGTAGATGGTGCTTTTAGCTGCCATTTATAGAGTACATAATTTGACTAAAATTTTTGCTTATCCCCGGTCATTCGGCACTGGATCAAAAGCTTGCTGGTGATAAAAACTGAACTCTAAGAACGGAGCAGAATCATTAGTTGTTTGTCATGTAGATTTAGACTGAGTTTTTGGGAGAAGTGTTTGCATAGTCTATTGAACTTATTGCTATCAAAATTAAGTGGTGCAGGACCGGTGGACATCATTATGTGAAGATGAAGATCTACCTTGTATTTCTCTATCAACCCTGGGAGCTTCCCTGATGCATAAGCTGCGGTGAGAAGTGGACCATTTATTCTTCTGCCACTTTGTAAAATTATCCCTCAGCATTCATTTTTTTCTTACTGTCCTGATTCACTAATTCTTATTGATCCCATTTGAAACGCATAAAAAACAGGCCTCAACCATCTTGGGATCGCACCTGTACAGCAGCAGCTGCTGCTGGTCTTCTCTCAGAACTACATCTTTGTCCTGAGCTCAGCGTGCACGGATTGGATGAACAGGCTGAAGCAGTGGAGGATGCCATAGATGTATTGCTCCATGCACTCACCACTCGGCGACTCAGGAGGGGTAGGCCCATCACACGTAAAGACAGACATTTGGATCTAATCAAATAGGCGATGCTCGTTTTCATGAGAGAATGCAAGCAACTCAGCTTGTTTTACCCATCATCGTGTACGCTTGGCAATTGTAGCCAATCTTTTTTGAGGTCAAGATTCTAACCACTGTCCACAGGGGAAAAAAAAAAGGAAAATTGAGTGATTTTTGTGGGAAATGCTGCAATTTTTATTTTTGCTGGTACCGATGCTTGATTGATTCGGCCAGTGCCTGCTGTGGTTCAAATTCAGTTGTTCTGAGTACTTGATGGTGATATCCATTTTTTAATGCTGACAGTTATAATAGTTTGCCGACCATGCTACTGATCCCCCATTTTTCTACTTTCCAACGAGGACTTCGGGCTTGTTTGTCATTGCTGTATTTTTTATCTTTTATTTAAAAAAAATCATAAAAATCAAGATAAAAATATATTTAATGATATTTTTATTTTTAAAATTATTTTTATTATTTTACAAAACAAAAAAGAGAAAAATTCTCATTTAACTTTTTTCAAAGTAAAGAAATGCATATTTTTTTACTATTACCATTGATACGATACCACAATATTTCATTATCATCTCCACTATCATTATCATCATCATCATTTCTACCAACAATATTATTGATGTCAGGATCATTATCTTCAACATTGTTATTATCATCATCAGTCTTGTTGTCGTCTCTACTATGTCACTAATGTCATCTGTCATCTTTTTCTGTTATCATTACCATTTCATCCGCTATTATTATGTTTATCTTTTTTTAAAATGATTATATCATATATTATATATTTTTAAAGTAAAAAATTGATTTTTTTTTTTTTAAATGAAAGTGATGCCAAACGTTACTTAGTTTTAGGTTGTGCTTTTTGCTTCTACTCCACGGAGGAAGTTTGAATCTTATAATGATTACATTTTTTGGGTTACCAATTATTGAAATTAAACTTTGGGCAAACTATTAATCCATAGCAAGAAGCACTTTGTTAAGAACACCTTACCCCTACCCACCCACAGAAAAAGATATAAGCACTTTCACCCCAGTTAGCTTTTGATTTGCAAATAAAACAAACAATTTTTATAAAAACAAGCTAAAATAACCTGTTTGTATTGGATATTACCATTCCAAGAAAAAGTTGCTGTAAGAAGACGCATTCAAGGCTGGATGGTCTACACAAGATTGAAGTGTGATATATGTGTAAACTCAATTAATAATTGTTGTTGAAATTTGACCTTAATTGGATAATAGAATATTTAATTATTTATATCTAGTTTTTTTAAATATGTAAAGTATTTTTTTAATGTTTTATTATTTTTAGCAAAATAAAAAAATTATGAAGCCTGAGTTCTGGTTCAAAGAACGAAGGCCGAGTGAGTAAGAGTCAAGCTTGGACCTAGAAGGTAAGCCCAAAATTTGGGCCAGATTGACCTTTGGACAAGGATTTGTCCAGCCCGACGCAGCCCATGAAGAGGTCTAGTCTAGTTGTAAGCTTTGCCTTAAAGTGTTTATTTATGTTACCATTTTCTTTAAATGGATTTCTTTCTTTTTTCGGTAAAGAGTAAATGGATTTCTTTAAATGGATAAAGCATCTTGAACCGGTAGTTACACTAAAAGTTGTAGCCAAGCAAAAATAGGATAACCCTCTTTCCACAGGGCAACTTGTGAACACGTACAAGGCCAGCAAGGGTACAGAATGAGCCATGTTTTTTCCGGTCAAGGAAATCGCCAGGTCCTCAACGGTAGACTTTGGTCGCAAGATTAGCTGTGCAGAAGCGCATTAGACTGCCGTTTTGTTTGGAAATTGTCGACCAGACCCTGACTCAAGCATCCAACCGATTCACTTTAGGTCTAGTCATATGGCCACCTTTAAAACAGGCGTCTAAGCCAAATCAAAAGTCCTAGATTTTTTTAACTTCCGGTCTTATATGAACAAGCCTTGGGACGGACCTCCTTCCCAATGGCGGCGGGAGGCATAACAGCGTCACCCATCCATGGATCCACGCGGTTGGATATGTCGGACATCCTATTCTGGAGATATCCACAATAATCCTAACCGGTCCCTCCTTTAGATTTAGATCGATACTGCCTTAGATTTATATCCAGAATATCCAGAAAATCTCCTATTCTGGAGATATCCAGAATAACCCATCGATTTTATTCCCACGCCAAGGGCGGTTCCACCCATCCGCCCTCGTTTTTTCATCACCGCTTTCCAGCTTCCACCTGTTCTAACCGAACCAAACCCTTACCCTAACCCTAATTCCTTCTTCGTGGCCTACCTTCATGCCGTCTCCCATGGCGCCGGCGCCGGCGCCGGCGCCTGCGCCTGACGACGGCCTCAAGAAACTCGAGTACCTCTCTCTCGTCTCCAAAATCTGCACGGAGCTCGAGTCCCACGTCGGGTGCGGCGACAAGGTCCTCGCCGAGTTCATCACCGAGCTCGGCTGCAGGTCCGAGACGGTGGAGGAGTTCGATGCCAAGCTCAAGGAGAACGGTGCCGAGATGCCCGACTACTTCGTGCGCACCCTCCTCACCATCATCCACGCCATCGTACCCCCAAAGCCCAAGTCCGCCAAGCCCTCCTCCGACCAGAATCAAGGCAAGAAGAAGTCCTCCGCCTTCCCCGCCCTCTCCCACCCTGACGACCCCGAACGCGCCAAGGAGCTCCGCCGCGAGATCGAGCGAGACGCCGAGATCAAGGACGCTTCTGAGGCCCGCAGCCGCAACGATTACCGCGATCGTGATCGCGGCCAAGATCGGGATCGGGACCGACATCGAGACTGGCGACGTGATCGAGATCGAGAGTATAGGCGAGATAGAGATAGAGATGGAGATAAAGACAGAGACAGGGACAGACATAATAGAGATAGCGGTCACAGAAGGGATAGAGATAGAAATAGGTATGATAATTCCAGGGCATATGACGATGAGGAAGAAAATGGTAGGGATGGGAGAAACCCTAACCCTAGCAATCGGAGGTATGCGGACGAGCCGGAGCTCTATAAGGTGTATAAGGGTAGGGTTTCGCGAGTGATGGATACGGGGTGCTTCATCCAGCTGAATGATTTGAGGGGAAAGGAGGGTCTGGTCCATGTTTCACAGATTGCAAATAGAAGGGTCACTAATGCAAAGGATGCAGTGAAGCGCGATCAAGAAGTGTTCGTGAAGGTGATCTCAGTGTCTGGGCAGAAACTTAGCCTTTCCATTAGGGATGTGGACCAGAAGACCGGAAAGGATCTGCTTCCAATGAGGAAGCACTCGGAGGATGAGTCATTGAGGGCGAACCCTTCAAGTGGGAACAAGGGGCCAGTGACAAGGACTGGCCTATCAGGCATCACGATCGTGGAGGAGGATGAGAATGGATCGTCTCGGCGACCATTGAAGAGGATGAGCTCACCAGAGAAGTGGGAGGCGAAGCAGCTGATTGCTTCTGGGGTTTTGGATGTCAGGGAGCATCCTATGTTCGATGATGATGGCGATGGGATGCTGTATCAGGAAGAAGGGGCTGAGGAAGAGCTCGAAATCGAGCTCAATGAGGATGAGCCTGCATTCTTGCAAGGGCAGAGCCGGTTCTCAATTGACATGTCCCCTGTCAAGATTTTCAAGAATCCAGAAGGTTCTTTGAGCAGGGCAGCAGCACTCCAGTCAGCTCTCATTAAGGAGAGGAGGGAGGTCCGAGAGCAGCAGCAGAGGACAATGCTTGATTCCATCCCGAAGGATCTTAACCGTCCATGGGAGGACCCTCTGCCAGAGACAGGTGAGAGGCACCTTGCTCAGGAGCTGAGGGGTGTTGGATTGTCAGCCTATGACATGCCTGAATGGAAGAAAGATGCATATGGAAAGGCTTTAACTTTTGGGCAGAGGTCAAAGCTTTCAATACAGGAGCAAAGGCAGAGTCTTCCAATCTATAAACTAAAGAAAGAGCTGATTCAAGCTGTGCATGATAACCAAGTGCTGGTCGTCATCGGTGAGACCGGTTCAGGGAAGACAACACAAGTGACTCAATATCTGGCAGAGGCAGGTTACACAACGAGAGGAAAAATTGGGTGCACACAGCCTCGTAGGGTGGCAGCAATGTCGGTTGCAAAGAGGGTGGCAGAAGAATTCGGTTGTCGTTTGGGAGAAGAAGTTGGTTATGCTATTAGGTTTGAGGACTGCACTAGTCCAGAGACAGTGATCAAGTATATGACAGATGGTATGCTTCTTAGGGAGATCTTGATTGATGAAAACCTTTCACAGTACTCTGTTATCATGCTCGATGAAGCTCATGAGAGAACAATGCACACAGATGTTCTTTTTGGGTTACTAAAACAGCTAGTGAAACGCAGGCCTGACCTTCGGTTGATAGTCACTTCTGCCACACTTGATGCAGAAAAGTTCTCTGGTTATTTTTTTAACTGCAATATCTTCACCATTCCAGGGAGAACATTTCCAGTGGAGATACTCTACACGAAGCAACCAGAGACTGATTATTTAGATGCAGCACTAATTACTGTTTTGCAGATCCACTTGACAGAACCTGAGGGGGATATTCTTCTCTTTTTGACCGGCCAAGAGGAAATTGATCATGCTTGTCAGTGTCTTTATGAGAGAATGAAAGGTTTAGGAAAGAATGTTCCAGAGTTGATTATCTTGCCAGTATACAGTGCACTTCCTAGTGAAATGCAATCCAGGATTTTTGACCCTGCACCTCCTGGAAAGAGGAAAGTGGTTGTGGCTACTAATATTGCCGAGGCTTCTTTGACAATTGACGGGATATATTATGTTGTTGATCCTGGTTTTGCAAAGCAAAATGTGTATAATCCGAAACAAGGAATTGATTCGCTGGTCATCACTCCCATTTCACAAGCATCAGCCAAGCAGCGAGCTGGGCGTGCTGGGCGTACTGGCCCAGGGAAGTGTTACCGTCTTTACACAGAGAGTGCCTACCGTAATGAAATGTCACCCACCACAATTCCTGAAATCCAAAGAATCAACCTCGGGTCAGCAACTTTAACTATGAAGGCCATGGGGATTAATGACCTCTTGTCATTTGATTTTATGGACCCACCATCGCCTCAAGCACTCATATCTGCCATGGAACAACTATACAGTCTTGGAGCATTGGATGAGGAGGGGCTTCTAACCAAATTGGGTAGAAAAATGGCTGAATTTCCACTGGATCCACCATTATCAAAGATGCTTCTGGCCAGTGTTGACCTAGGGTGCAGCGATGAGATTTTGACAATCATAGCAATGATTCAGACTGGGAATATCTTCTACAGACCAAGGGAGAAGCAAGCTCAAGCGGATCAGAAAAGAGCCAAGTTCTTTCAGCCAGAAGGTGACCACTTAACATTACTTGCTGTATATGAGGCTTGGAAGGCTAAAAATTTTTCTGGGCCATGGTGCTTTGAGAACTTCGTGCAGTCGCGTTCCCTTCGGAGGGCACAAGATGTCAGAAAGCAGCTTCTTACTATTATGGACAGGTATAGTTTCTGTGCTTTGACCTTTTGATTTATCTATTATTTTGCTTTTTGACTTGTACTGGTCAATTGTTAATGGTCCAGATAGTAGTGATGTCGGTTGTCATTCCTTGTTGCATGCACTATATAGATTATCTGCATATTTTCATGTGCACATGCATCTTTGTGCTATAGTATTATCTAAGTGGTATATTGCATATGCTGCAACTGTTTTATGTTTCATATTCACTCGTGCTGTATGTTAAGTTATTATATGTATATTTTCTGCCTCTACTTTTGTGTTTTGTATTGTGCATGGTATCGATTATTTTTGTTGCATTTTTAGTGTGTGTTTTAGAGTATCATTAAAAAATAATAGAGTGCATTTAAGTGCTTCCTTGTTTCTTATATGTTTCAGTTATGTTTCCATGGTCTTCACTTGATTCCAAGTCGCCTTATGCATCGATTACCACTAACGAATGTCCCTAGTTCTTGAAAAGCTATAATAATTAGTGGTCATTGGTTTTACATTTTTGTCTCTGTTAATTTCACATATTATCCTAAAACATATCCAGTATGGGAACTTGAGACTTATTTAGACTGTGGTCATGCCATTATCACTTGTAACTCTTAAAAGAATTTGATAACCTATCACTGTCAAACCCTTAGCAGCCAGAATCTTCTACAGAGGCTTCATCTTTCTCGAGTCTTTTTTGAACCTACTCATGTAGTTGCTCCCTTGGCACATGCTTTGTTGAACGCTTTGCTTATGTGCTTTGCACTAGTCCACTAATTCAGGTACCTAACCACGACCTTGATGGAACTGTATTTAAACTTTATTTAGATTTCTAGATGATTAATGACAATAGAGCCACTTTCATCAAGTTGTGATGGATGGAGAAGATATCTGGCTGTATTTAGGAAGTTCGTGATTTGCATAATTGGGGTACTGAATCTTGCCAACTAGCATGTAAAGAGGTTTAGGAGGCCAGTAGAGATGGGAGAGATTAAATTGAGTCCATTCAGTAGAAAGTAGGAGAGCTGGTGCTCAGAGGGGCCTCGGAGGGGGAGAAACGTCTTACTATGAAAATTTGTTGTGCTGTTTACCAGAAAATGTGCTACATTTTAAAAAAAGATGTGATGGTAAACCTTAGGGATTTCATGACAAAATCCCTGCAAAGGAATTGATGCCACCCCAATAGCTTTTGTGTCCAAGAATCAATTCATTGCTGTTCTAATGATTGTGAACCTAAATAGCATTCTCCAAACGTGCTAGTGAAGTGGTGGCTGAAAGTTTAAAGAGGTTTCTTGCTAACATAATATCTGAATAATCATAATGCTTCAGTGAGAGTTGATTTGTTGTTGTGTATCTTGGTAATTTTCATCTCCACTTGAGTGGGTTCATGGCCGACTTGAAAATCTCTTTAAAATCTTTGCAACGTGGATTCTAAGTTCTCATGGTTTTTGCTAACTGTAGTTTGAGTGGGTTAATGGTTGACTTTAAAAAAAAAAAAAAAAAAAAAAGAAGCCTGGTTCTGTTTTTCTTCAAAATATCTGATCGTGCAGACTCTAAGTTCTTATGGTTTACACTAAATATAGTGGAATATAGTATAAAAAGTATAGGTAGATTAGAAAAAGTCCTAAATATTCATAATCTTTTGAAATTTATCTTTTAAGAGCTTCTAGGGTTCATGCAAGGGACTTTAACAAAGGGTCCACATCTCTCTCTCTCTCTCTCTCTCTCTCTCTCTCTCTCTCACACATACACACTCTCTCTCTCATGCATGCGTGCATTTTGATTCTGAAGAATAATAGCAGATCGTTGGTACGGGAAAAATGATATGTTTAGTTAAAATCTATTGGTAATGGGAAGAGATGTGTATCTTTACCCATCTCCAATATGCTAGTAGCGGCACTCTGGTAATTACAGTAGTACAAATAGTAGGAAAGTCTTGATTATACATATTTCATAGAGAAGGAGAAATTCTACTCAAATTTCTCTTTAAAGTCCTTTTGATATCTTCCATAAGGGAAAAAGAACATTTGCATCCCACATACATCTTTGATCTTTCAAATTTTCATATTTGGGCAAATTATTCCTGTTGTGTGAGAACAATTGCTGAGGATCTGATACTTTGTTAGAGAAACAAAAGCTATGAGGATCTGATAATTTGTTAGAGAAACAAAAGCAATTAAAAGAGTTGTCTTTAAAATTGTCATACCGACATATTTTGCGAGACATGTTGGTTGGGCACATCATATGATTTTAGGTGGATTATGGATAATAATACTCATTGTTTCTATCACTTTCTCCTTCCATTATAAGTGATCCAAATGATCTCATGGCATATTTCCTAACCTTTGCCATTCATTGCGCTCATTCAGGTATAAACTGGATGTTGTCAGTGCTGGTAAAAACTTTACAAAGATACGGAAGGCAATTACTGCAGGATTCTTCTTCCATGCTGCTAGGAAGGACCCCCAGGAGGGATACAGAACCCTAGTTGAGAACCAGCCGGTGTACATCCATCCAAGCAGTGCTTTATTTCAGAGGCAACCAGATTGGGTCATGTATCATGAGTTGGTTATGACAACAAAAGAATACATGAGGGAGGCCACTGTCATCGATCCCAAATGGTTAGTAGAATTGGCACCAAGATTTTATAAGGGTGCAGATCCTACAAAGTTGAGCAAAAGGAAGAGGCAAGAGCGTATCGAACCACTTTATGACAGATATCATGAGCCAAACTCATGGCGTTTGAGTAAACGCCGTGCTTAATGAGTGTATCATAATCACCTTTCTACTCCTGTTTTCCGGGCTGTGTTTTATTTATCATGATGCAGCTGCCGTGGCCAGTTCCACGCTAAATTCTTAAGTCTGTATATATTTATATTCTCTATTTTCTTATCCAAGGCAGGTTCCTCTTCAATAGAGAACGTTAAACCTTGGGCTTGACGGAATATCATCATTTGCTACGTGGATGGAAAGAAATTTGACCTGATGATTGGTCGACGTATTTCTGTTATTAGACTGGATAAGAAATGTTTGTGCTGTGAATAAACAACAGCAACCAGTGGATAGGTTTCTGCTTCTGCTTGTCCTCCAAATACGCCAGATTAATGCAGACCAAGCTTGGAATTTATTCCTTTTACTGCCGTTAGCTCTTTGAATCGGTACAGTGATGTATGCAAATTCTTTCCCACAGTTTTTACAGGACAGAATAGACTGTTATGGTTGCCCTGGCTGTGGTCGATCAACTGGAAATGATCTTCCCTAATTTCCTCTTCGGGAGAAGCCTTCCCAAGTACACCGAAGAAGCTCTAAATTTCGTTTGGGAGCTGAAAATCCTAGTTGATAGATGTTGAGAGGGGGACTGTGGTGAGACCTTTTCGCCATGCGAAGGAATTTCTTACCAATATTAGCCTGCTTTCCTCCCGACCCATCTGCTTTCCCCGCCACTCGGAAGTTCTAATTAAACAACCCAAGCTGCCACCATCAGCCTCTTGTTCTTTATTCATCATATCCCGACTCCAACTCTCACCCTCCTTTCTATTCCCCTAGCGCTACCTCACCGCCTTCGCTCATAAGTACCAATGTCTAAGGCATCAAGGGCCTGCGTCCTTTTGCTCACGCTCCTGGCCATGGCCGCTGCCCTCTCCGCTGCCATCGCCGGGGCGATGAGACATGAATCGAGAACCTTATTCAGCCTAACCTTGGATTCCAAGTTACGGTACACACCTTCCTTCAGGTAAGTTCTCTCTCCACCACCACTTGTTCATTACCATAAATTAAAGAACATGGAGAGATGCTTCCGAGTGCAAAGAAATGCAAACCAGCTAAAATAACATTGTTGGCTATTGAACGTTATTTTAGAAAGAAAATTCTAATATTACAGGACGTCTAACTTTGCAAATGCCCACACGTCCAACTACATTATTTTAGAATCTATAATTAAAGCAGGACCGTGCTTAGGTGGGCATAATCTGTTTTAAAGATTGCACATGGCAGCATCTCTTCGAGACAGAAATCTTTTAGGACTCATTGGGTTCACGAAAAATTTTTTTTTTTTTGAAAAATCTTGAGAAGTTATTTTTGAAGAATAGAATTTTGATATGTTTGATTAATCACAGAAAAATTGCTTATTGAAAAGTAGCTTATATTTGGTTGAGCACCTATTTTCGAATACTGTATAAAATATCTATTATATCCTTAATAGTTATAAAATTATACATTTTTCTTCTAAACTTTATATAAATAATAATATTTATATTAATATAAATATAATATTCATATATTATAATATAATATTAGATCGTAATAATTTATTATATTAATAAATATAATATATATTATATTATGTTAATATAATACTAATATTTTAATATAATAATTTATTAATATTTTAATTAATATAATATTATATTAATATAAATATTAATATATTAATATAAATACTATATTAATATTAATAAAAATATTATATTAGTATAAATATTAAAATATAATAAATATTATAATATTAATATTATATTATATTATCATCGTTCAGTATTTCATCTTAACTATTTATAATATTTTGTAAAATCTTAGCTACAGATCTTAAAAGGATATTTTGAATAAGAAAAAAAATCTTATCATTTCTTATCCAATAAGAAGTGCCAAAATCCATCTCCTCCATGAATTTCTATTTTTCATGAAATATGAGAAGTGACTTCTTATAAAAAATATTATTATTATTATTATTTATTTTAAAACTCTAATCAAAGAGAGAATCTCTCTCCACTCCACTTTCTAACCAAACAATCCTTGGATGCAGCTTGCATTTGAGAAGCATACAAGATACAATTTACCAAATCATGTATTGGAATTTATATGGACCGAGATTTTTATGCTAGGAATCAAATGTCATGCTAGATGTGTTGCTGCTGTTCATTTGGACCCTTTTCAATGATCATTAAAAAGGGCAACCCAAAATCATAAGAGAATTCTATAAACTAGTTAGTGTTTCTAAATCAGTCACATTAACCCAATGGCATCCAGGGAGAGGGAGAAGGCCGCGGGCGATTTCGAATCAAGAGCCTTTCTTCAAGTCCCAGTCTCCTCTACTTTCGGTCTCTAGAGCCGCCTGATGGCGATTTTCTCTTCCTCGTCGTCGGAACCATCGGAGACGGGCACCAGGGCGTGGATCCTCCACGGGCTGGTGGTCGGTTCCGCCGTCGCCGCGGGGGTGGCCGGTGGCTACGCCGCCCTACGCTGGTTCGGGAAGTTCCGAAGCAGGGTGGTGGGAATAATCCCCGCTCGCTTCAACTCCTCGCGCTTCCAGGGCAAGCCCCTCGTCCCAATCCTCGGCAAGCCCATGATCCAAGTAAACCCTCCTCCTTTCCTTCTCTCCTTTGTGTAGTTCAAGAACTTGAAGTGTTGATTGGTTTCTTGACAAGAATATCTTACAAGCTCTTAGTTGGAATCAATGAAATCTTGATTGCATACTAGGTATCAGTATCTTGAAATTTTACAGTTTTGGTCAGAATTCTTGACCTATAGATCATGCTTGGAATTACATATGTAACAACGGGTGAGTTGTGGTCGCAATTTTGCCAACTATGTGTCGGTAGACTAGTTGTCTGAAATTTCTATCTGTAGTGCTACTTTATCCTTGAAATCTTAATCTCAATTCTTGTCCTGTTTCAAGATTATTTCAATCCCTATCACTGAGAGCTCTAAACCTATGGGATGACAATAAGTGAGTTTCAAATAGGTCTTTTTTGCCAATGACCAATCTGATATCCGAAATAGGTGGTACTTTGTGATAAGTACCTATATACGAATCAGCTGGTTATGGTTTGTGTCAAAATAACCTTAGTAACCAAAAAAAGAAAGAAGGAAAGAAGCTTTCAGAGAGTCTATAAGCTTATATGTATGATCTGTTAATAAACTATTTGGAGCAAAATTTTCGTAAGAAAACCATGAGAACATTGACTGAGAAGTGATCTCTAAGCAAACAACCGATACACAAGTCAGTTTTTATGTAAAGCATGCATTAGTTATGTGATTTAGAATACAAACGATTAAAAGAGGATTTCTGAGATTTGGATGTTGATGTGTACAACACTAAGCTGTTGTATGTACCAAATTGTTTTGGGGTTGCAACTCTCGCTTTTAACAAACTGTATCATTTTACTGGTTCTAAAGGTTTAAAAGAATGGTATGTCTTTTTTTGTGTGTCTTTTTGGTTATTTATTCGAACATGAGTAATGGTTATGCATGTGATTTTTGCATTTGAATACAGATTTATGCTGGGAGGTAGTGTCTTCTGTTAAGATAAGGCAATACTTTGGTTCTGCATGAAAAATGTGCTTTTCTATGTTACCTTACTTTAGAACAATTTAGTTTGTATGTTGGTGCGTAGTCGTTGATAGCACCAAAAATAACTCTACTCACTACGTAGGTAGGATGAGTCGAGATCGTATCCTCAGGGATCTTGGGCTAAGTTGAGATTGCAAAATAAAAGAAAGAAGCGTTGTTTTTGATTTAGAAAATAAATTATCTTAAAATTGATGTAATAAGAAAATAAGGAGCTCGGGAGTTTTGAATTAATTTTGCACTAGTAGAGTTGTATCTCTTTTTTTTTTAATTAAATAGATGTGATTAATCTTAAGAAAAATACCTGTCTTTTCTCGGCACGCCCCGTACCCGTAGATCACGGCGTGTCTCCAGAAAGTACTAGGTAAACAACTCTTCTTTTCTCGGCACGCCCCGTATCCGTAGATCACGGCGCGTCTCTGGAAAGTAAAAGTTGTTCCTAATATTAATCTAACAATAAAGCATAAATAAAAGTATACAAAAGAGAGCAAATAAAGAACTCATGATGATTTAAATAAAAAGCATAATCTTTATTGCATATAAAGAAATACAAAAAAGTTTAGAACAATAAACCATCTCTGTGTCGTTACAAAATTTCTTCTCCACTCCCGAGACTGCTAGCCTAGCTGCTCATGAAGTAGTCTCTTTCTATTCCTCTATGCAAGGCTCTAGAAGAATTTCTGGGCCCCCCTCCAATGGGATCACAAAAGCCTTTTTATAGGTGTTAGGAGGGAGGAGTTTTACATGGTTTTCCGATGTGGGACTAAAGAAAATACTAATGACTAAAAAATGGATGGATGAGATGAAAAGATCACAAACAGATAAAGAAAATACAAATTTTTTCACTTGAAGCATTTCCAAATAAAAATTTTTTTCCTTTAATTTGCTAGCCGCTGTGTCTGCCATGCCAAATTCTCCTCGCGAACCCGCCGTCCCGCATACCCGCTGCCACGCCTGCTGTGCGCGCGCCTGCTCGCGTCCGCCCGCTGTGCATCCGCCCGCGCTCACGCCGTGTCCGTGCCGCGCACTCGCCCGCGCGCTTGCCCGCGCTCACGCTGCGTCCAGGAACAGCATGAACTTCACGCTACCTTTTTTATTCCACTTCCAAAAAGAAACTTTTGTTTCTTCACAATGACATCTATATCCTTTTTGGATTCCTTGCATAGTATCTTCATTTTCTATAATACCGGATGCGTCTTTCTTTTATTTTAATTTTATTTTAAGTCCAATTTTCTTCAAACTTGAGTCTTTTTGATCTATGAATCGGACTCTTTGTATCGACGAGTATCTTTCCTGTAAAACATAAAAAGAAGCATCAAATTCTTAATAAATAAAATAAATTAAATATAATTTTCTGCTTTAAATGACTTAAATTAAGTGTTTATCACACCTTCCAACTTGAATTTTGCTCGTCCTCGAGTAAAATAGATATATCAGTATTGTGTACCGACTCGGTCTTAAATCAAAAGTTAGGTTAGGCATCCCAAAAGATAGATGATACCTGATCAGACCATTAAAGAGATATTTCATTGGATTATCAATTTGACCCAATTAGTGGCTGAGTATTAGCTAAAGAAATTTCAAGAGCTTTTCTTTCACCAACTCTCCACTTTACTCTTTAAATCATCTAACTTAATGGGAAAGAGGTTTATTATCTTCTTGCAATTTAGTCCCCTAAATATATATATATATATATATATTTTTTTTTTAACATTGCCTACCTTTTTACGCGAACCACAACACTTACTTAGGCGAAAGGGCCCGGTTACTCAGTAGGAAACCAATGTTGTTGTTGTTGTTTTTTTTTTTTTTTAAATAAAATTTTAAGGAGAATTTTTGCATATCTCGACCTTTCCACCCAATTTCTCATGAAGCAGATTCTTTATTGAGATCAGTAAGAAGAGGGTTGTAGAATCACTCCTAAAATTTGGTCTAGTTTAAACCCTACCATTCATTGGGTTTTCTTAATAATTTATTCCTCAGTATCTCTAAAATTATCTTGACCATTAATCATTCATTGTTTAGGATGCCTAATTGACTCTTAATCAAAATAAAATTTGGATACACAAAACTCATTATTTCTGACCATACTCGAGGATTTGATTAATTTCCTCCCCCCCCAACTTAATCTACATTGTCCTCAATGGAGTAGGAAAGCAAAGAAAATAAAAGGAGAGAGTGCACCTGGGATAATTTTGCTTCAGAAGTTGAAGATAGCTTCATTGATTAATAGGCTCTTGTTCTAAATTCCTGCAGCTGCGATAAAGTAAAAAAATATGAAATCGTTGGGTTGCCTCCCAACAAGCGCTAAGTTTTACGTCTTCAGCCAGACTGAATTGAGTATTATGGCGGTTTTGGATCCACTAAATCAACAGATTCAATTAATTCTCCATCACTAATTCCATCTATGTAAGGTTTCAATCGCTGACCGTTCACTTTAAAAGTGTTCTCCTGTTTAGGATTTTTGAGTTCTATAGCTCCATGAGGAAATACCTGAGTTACAATGAAAGGTCCGTCCCAACGTGAGCGAAGTTTTTCAGAAAACAGACGCAACCTAGAATTGAAGAGCCAAACTTTTTGATTGGGCTCGAACGTTTTTCGTGCAATAAATTTATCATGGTATGCTTTAGTTTGAGCCTTATAAATTTTGACACTCTCATACGCTTCATTGCGTAGCTCTTCAAGTTCATTTAATTGGAACCTGCATTTTTCATATCAAAGTTAAATTACCGTATGGCCCAAAATGCACGATGTTCCAATTCCACCGGCAAATGACAAGCTTTTCCGAATACAAGTCGATAAGGAGACATTCCTATGGGTGTTTTAAAAGCAGTACGGTAAGCCCATAATGCATCGTCTAAGCGAAGAGACCAATCCTTTCTATCAAGCCTAACCGTCTTTTCTAGGATATTTTAATCTCCTTATTTGACACTTCTACCTGACCATTAGTTTGGGGGTGATATGGTGTGGCCTCTTTGTGTGAAATATTATATTTTTTCATAAGTGCTTCAAAATGTTTATTTGTAAAATGAGTCCCCCTATCACTAATGATCACCCTTGGGAAGCCAAATCGATTAATGATGTTTCGTTGGATAAAACTAATTACAATTTTATTATCATTAGTCCGTGTAGCTATTGCCTCCACCCATTTTGATACGTAATCAACTGCCACCAGAATATATTCAAATCCAAATGAGGCTGGAAAAGGTCCCATGAAATCAATCCCCCAAACATCGAAGATTTCTACTACTAAAATAGGGGTCAGCGGCATCATATCCTTCTTGGATAAATTTTCTGTTTGCTGACATCGCAGACAACTTCGGCCAAATTCATGTGCATCTTTGAAAAGCATTGGCCAATAAAATTCACTCTGTAGCACTTTTGCTGCAGTTTTTCTTCCACTAAAATGTCCCCCACATGCCGAAGAATGGCAAAAAGTGAGAATGCTTTGAAATTCACTCTCGGGGACATAATGGCGAATAACTTGGTCAGGACAGTATTTGAATAGTTCAGGTTCTTCCCAGAAATAATGTTTAATTTGCGAGAAAAATCGATCCTTTTCTTGTTTTGTCCAGTAAGAAGGTACTTGTCCTGTTGACAAGTAATTGACAATATGGGCAAACCATGGAGGACGGTTAGAGGAGATTGCAAAAAGTTGTTCGTCAGAAAATTTTTCTTTGACCTCATCTATGCCTATCGTGTGTTCAACTAAGATCCTGGAGATGTGATCAGCTACCACATTCTCAGAACCCTTCTTATCTCGGATTTTCAGATTAAATTTTTGTAAAAGAAGGATCCATCTGATCAAACGCGGTTTAGTATCTTTCTTTGAGAGGAGATGTTTCAGAGCCGCATGATCAGAGTAAACTAGAATCTTAGACCCTAACAGATATGAGCGAAATTTTTCAAGGGCGAACACTACTGCTAGTAGCTCTTTTTCTATTGTGGTGTAGTTTAATTGGACATCGGAAAGAGTCTTGCTAGCATAATAGATCACATGTGGCTCCTTATTGATTTTTTGGCCTAAGACGGCACCTATTGCAAAGTCAGAGGCATCACACATAATCTCAAATGGAATGGACCAGTTAGGGGGTTTTATTATGGGTGCTGTTGTCAGGGCTGTTCGTAATGTGTTGAACGCTTTCAAACAGTCTTCATCAAAGACAAATGGTGTATCCTTGGCCAACAGATTGCACAAGGGTCTTGAAATCTTGCTAAAGTCTTTGATGAAGCGTCTATAAAATCCGGCATGACCTAAGAAGGATCGTATTTGTCGGACCGAAGTAGGGGGTGGTAGTTTTGAAATGACCTCAACTTTGGCTTTATCTACCTCGATCCCTCTTTCAGAAATAATATGTCCTAATACAATTCCTTTCCGCACCATGAAATGGCTCTTTTCCCAACTTAGGACAAGATTTGTCTCCATACACCGTTTAAGAACTTTGGAAAGATTATGGAGACAATCCTCAAAGGTGGTTTCAAACACAGAAAAATCATCCATAAAAATTTCAAGATATTTGTCCACCATATCCGAAAAAATGGCCAGTATGCACCGTTGAAATGTAGCGGGTGCATTGCAAAGCCCGAACGGCATACGCCGAAAAGCGAAGGTGCCATAAGGGCAGGTGAAAGTAGTCTTTTCTTGGTCATCCGAAAATACAGGTACTTGATTGTACCCTGAATAACCATCAAGAAAACAGAAAAAACTTTGTCCTGCTAATCGTTCTAAGATTTGGTCGATGAAGGGCAATGGAAAATGGTCTTTCCTAGTAACGGCATTCAGTTTTCTATAATCTATGCATACTCGCCATCCAGATGATATGCGAGTGGGGAGCAGTTCACCTTCTTCGTTCTCAACCACAGTAATACCTGATTTCTTAGGTACTACTTGAGTGGGACTGACCCATTTACTATCGGATATGGGGTAGATGATTCCAGCATCTAACCACTTTACCACCTCTTTCTTTACTACCTCATGCATGTTTGGGTTCAATCTCCTCTGCATATCTCGATGGGGTTTGGCATGTTCCTCAAAATGAATATGGTGCATGCAAATGGAGGGGTCAATTCCTTTTAAATCGGCAATGGACCAACCGATAGCCTCTTTGTGTTCCTTCAGAATACCAACCAATTGTGCTTCCTGATTAGGGATCAAGTCTGATGCAATGATTGCCGGGAAGGTGTCATTGAGTTCTAGAAATACATACTTGAGCGTAGCAGGAAGGGGTTTCAATTCTAACGTAGGTGGTGATTCTAAAGATGGGACTATTGGTGTACTGACTAATGTGGGCAATGGCTCATACTTGATTGTCCATGGAGGAGTGGTTTTATCGTGTGGTGTATCCAACAAGATGTTAACTTCTTTCATATATTCCTCAAAGTCACACACTCCAAAGTGAGCCAAGCAAGTATCTAAGGGGTCTGGTGCTAGAATTATGGGTGTTGCATCTTCTATAATATCTTCTAGTGTATCTACTTCGAAGCAACTATCCATTGATGGTCCTTGGGAAGCACCAAACACATTCAGTCTTAGTTTCTTATTCCCAAACGATACGTCCATGACTCCGATCCTACAATTAATGCATGCATTTGCCGTAGTTAGGAAGGGTCGTCCTAAGATAATGGGAATTTGTCTGGGGTTGCCACTTAATTTCATATCGAGAACCAGAAAATCAACTGGAAAGTAAAACTCATCTACCTTGGCCAAGACATCCTCAAGCATTCCACGTGGTTCCTTAATTGATCTGTCGGCTAACTGCAGTGTGACTGATGTGAGTTTCAGTTCTCCGAATCCAAAAAGTTCATACACCGAATTAGGTAAAAGATTCACACTTGCCCCTAGATCCAGAAGAGCTTTTTCAATGTGATAATCTCCTATAACACAGAAAATGATGGGGGCTCCTGGGTCCTTAAGCTTTGGAGGAGTGGCATGCTGGAAGACAGAACTAGCCTGTTCAGTGAGACGTACTTTCTTTGGGATTTGTGATCTAGATTTACGTTTTTGGGTGCACAAATCCTTCAAAAATTTGGCATAAGCAGGGACCTGTTTGATTGCGTCTAGAAGGAGAAGATTAATTTGGACTTGCTTAAACAATTCCAACATCTCATCGAGTTTTCCTCCCTTCTTATCTGCAGGAATAGGGGCTTTCAGGGCATCCGGAAATGGGGCTTTAGGCAAGTAAGATGATTCCGGTGCAGTTGGTTCCTTCTCTATTTTCAGGTCCTCCTTGTTCTTGGGTGATTTGGATTCGGTTAGAGGTTTAGGGTCGGTCTCATTGGTTTTACTAGTATGTTTAATGACCTTCCCACTTCTCAGAGTCATGATTGATTTGGCATGTTCAGAAAAAGCTTCTGGGATATTAGAACTCTCAATCACAAATTGCCCTCTTGGGTTGCTCTCGGGTTGGCTAGGTAATTTTCCTCCTTCCCTCCTACTGAATGCAGTCGCTAGTTGACCTATTTGGGTCTCTAGCTTAGCAATCGATTGTGTGTGGGAATTAAGGGTCTGAGTGTTGACTTCTAATCGTTCTAGTGCTTTCAGAACTTTTTTCTCAAAAGCTGAGCTGTGACCAGTAGTAGACAGTTGAGAAATATTTTGAAATTGATGGTATGGTCCATGCCTATATGTTGGTTTTTGATATTGAGGTTGAGGTGTGGCAGGACCAACCACTGGTTGTGGTCTCCAGAAAAAATTTGGATGGTTTCTCCAGCCGGGGTTATAAGTGTTCGAATATGGATCGTTTCCTGGTCTGCGAGCTTGTTGAACTTGAGCTTGCTGAACCTGCTCGTGCACAAACTCAAAAAATTGAGGTGCGGCTGGGCATTCACTAACAAAATGGTTCGGATTTGCACACAATGCACAAACTTCTTGGATTGAGTTAGGTGGAATCGGGGATTGTCCAGTATTTAGAAGACGATCTAATTTTTGGGACAGTTCATCTACCTTATGATGAATATCTATGGCATTTTCTACTTCATATATTCCACCTCTCTTTGGGTTTAACATGGGTTTATCTCTAATAGAGGCAGACATATGATGTAATGAATTTTCACTTAAAATTTCAAACAGTTGCCATGCCTCATCCTCACTTTTCAGTATGAATGTCCCACCGCATGATACATCGACCATTTGTCGATGTCTTTCCGATAGCCCATCATAAAAACATTGGATTAACTGCCACTTGGGTACAGCATAGTGGGGACATTTTCTAATAAGGTCCTTTAATCTCTCTCATGTTTCATGAAAATTTCTCCATCTAATTGGGAAAAACTAGTTATGGCTTTCCTTATTTGATTAGTTTTTTCTATGGGAAAATATTTTTTGAGAAACTCTCCTTGCAACTGGTCTCAGGTTGATATAGTCATGGAATCCAAAGTATATAGTCAGTATTTGGCTTTGTCCTTAAGTGAGAAAGGGAATAATTTTAACCTAAGAGCATCATCGGAGAAGTTGTGAATTTTGACAGTTGAGCATGTCTCAAGAAATTCTTCAAGATGTTTATAAGGGTCCTCATTACTAAGTCCATAAAATGAAGGTAACATTTGGATTATACTGGACTTAATTTCATATTGAGTGGCCTCCACAGGGGGCACTTGAATACAAGGAGAGTAGGTATATATGGAAGGAGTAAAGTACTCCTTCAGTTGCTTAGGTGGATCATTCTCCTGATTTCAGTCTATATTTTTACGTCTGTTGGCTCTAAAGGTTCTTTCTATTTCTGGATCAAAAGGTTGGATTTTCGGTCGTAACGATCTACGGCCAAGCATACACCTTACAATTATACTGTAGAGCAAACACAGAAAATTTTTTTTTTATAATATATATTTTTTATAATAAAGTGAGAAAAGAATGAAGAAAATCTAAAGAGAAGAACCTAAGAATCTTAAATCTATGAAAAGGAAGAAATTAGTTAATGTTTAGATGTTAATTGCAATCAACTTAAACAAGCATAGACTCTCTATCCTAAGGTTAACTTAGATCTAGACAGCTCCTAACTTCCAAGACCGTCTTTGAGCACTCCAAGCTCAAGACTGACTAACTGACTCGGCCAGATAAGTATAAGATGTGGGAGGTTCCCTGCTCGTTGCTTTCCTTAGACACCAACTGAGTTGGCCAGGTCAGTCAACGGAACCAATTAAAAACCACTTTCTTTAACCACTTGCCTTAGACACCAAGCAATTAACCAATCCGCACTCGGTTCAACTCTAAAGCTTTCTTGTCCTATTGAGCTCGAAATTTCTAGGGCTAACGTCTAGTTGATTTTAAAATTAAGGCTTGGTTTAATGCAAAATGAAGGATATGATTTTTGGGCCAAGGAAGGGTGATCAAATCCCCACCTTATCTGGTTAATGGGTTATTGCCCTTAAGATTAATTATGGAGATGCAATGCAAAGAAACAAGGTGTCCAATCAAGTTAGAAATTTTTATATTTGAGGTTACGCTATTTTAGTTAAGTGTCATGAAATGTCAGTGGTTTCTCTTTTTTTTTTTTTAAAAGGTTTATAGTTTTATCTTTTTATATATATATATTTTTTTATTTTTTTTATTTTTTTTAATTTTGCAAGAAAATAAGTTTAAGTGATTAAGTCTAAAAAGCAATAAATCACTAGGCTATAAAAAGTAGCAAATTATTCTAAGCAAAAAAATTTCTAAGATTAAAAAGTAGTAAATTAGTTATGCAAGGTAATTATGTAATTATGCAAATAAGATTATCTAGCTAGAAAGCACTGAAAAAAAAATTTAAAGCGAGAAATAAAAACTGAAAAGCATTTTTAAAATTTTTTTTTTTTCAATTTTTTAATTCAACCGTGCCAAGATCCCCGGCAACGGCGCCAAAATTTGGTGCGTAGCTGTTGATAGCACCAAAAATAACTCTACTCACTACGTAGGTAGGATGAGTTGAGATCGTATCCTCAGGGATCTTGGGCTAAGTTGAGATTGCAAAATAAAAGAAAGAAGCGTTGCTTTTGATTTAGAAAATAAATTATCTTAAAATTGATGTAATAAGAAAATAAGGAGCTCGAGAGTTTTGAATTAATTTTGCACTAGTAGAGTTGTATCTCTTTTTTTTTTTAATTAAATAGATGTAATTAATCTTAAGAAAAATACCTGTCTTTCCTCGGCACGTCCCGTACCCGTAGATCACGGCGCGTCTCCAGAAAGTACTAGGTAAACAACTCTTCTTTCCTCGGCACGCCCCGTATCCGTAGATCACGACGCGTCTCTGGAAAGTAAAAGTTGTTCCTAATATTAATCTAACAATAAAGCATAAATAAAAGCATATGAAAGAGAGCAAATAAAGAACTCATGATGATTTAAATAAAAAGCATAATCTTTATTGCATATAAAGAAATACAAGAAAGTTTAGAACAATAAACCATCTCTGTGTCGTTACAAAATTTCTTCTCCACTCCCGAGATTGCTAGCCTAGCTGCTCATGAAGTAGTCCCTTTCTATTCCTCTATGCAAGGCTCTAGAAGAATTTCTGGGCTCCCCCTCCAATGGGAGTACAAAAGCCTTTTTATAGGTGTTAGGAGGGAGGAGTTTTACATAGTTTTCCGATGTGGGACTAAAGAAAATACTAATGACTAAAAAATGGATGGATGAGATGAAAGATCACAAACAGATAAAGAAAATACAAATTTTTCCACTTGAAGCATTTCCAAATAAAAATTTTTTTCCTTTAATTTGCTAGCCGCTGTGTCTGCCATGCCAAATTCTCCTCGCGAACCCGCCGTCCCGCGTGCCCGCTGCCACGCCCGCCGTGCGCGCGCCTGCTCGCGTCCGCCCGCTGTGCGTCCGCTCGTGCTCACGCCACGTCCGCGCCGCGCACTCGCCCGCGCGCTTGCCCGTGCTCACGCTGCGTCCAGGAACAGCATGAACTTCACGCTACCTTTTTTATTCCACTTCCAAAAAGAAACTTTTGTTTCTTCACAATGACATCTATATCCTTTTTGGATTCCTTGCATAGTATCTTCATTTTCTATAATACCGGATGCGTCTTTTTTTTATTTTAATTTTATTTTAAGTCTAATTTTCTTCAAACTTGAGTCTTTTTGATCTATGAATCGGACTCTTTGTATCGACGAGTATCTTTCCTGTAAAACATAAAAAGAAGCATCAAATTCTTAATAAATAAAATAAATTAAATATAATTTTCTGCTTTAAATGACTTAAATTAAGTGTTTATCATATGTGATGGGTTGCAAGAACTTTATGTTCTACAGTAGCACATTCTTAACACTTGCTGGTATTTTGCGGTAGTATCTATTGATGTAATCCTCTATTGTATTCACCTTTTTGTGTTATATTACTGCTGTAGAGGACATGGGAGAGAGCAAAGTTGGCTTCTTCTCTGGAACATGTCGGTAAGCGTATGTACCTGATTGAGATTTACTTTTTTCTATAGCTGTTCATATCATACTATGGATAGGTGATTGCTTATAGTGTGTATATGTACAACCATGTTTTAGAGCAGATGCTTTTCTCTGCAAAGATGTTTAAGATCATAGCCTGTCATCTGACTGTTGTCTTTTAGACAACCATTGAAAAATAAACAAGGTAAAGTTCAGTCAGCAGACACTGGCTTTCCGTTAATCAGGACAGATCTACAATCCCAATTTTGACATATTAGATCAGATTAAGGATTCAAGTATTAAAGTTTTGTATAAATCAAATATCACATTTAAGTATGACAAATCAAATTTAAGATATATTTCATTAGGCAAAAGTAGTAGATATATGGACAAGAGAAGAAAAGAGGGAAAAAGGGAGAAGGAGAGCAGATGCTTTCCTGAGGCAGATAGGTAGGCTGTAGGCAGACATAAAAGGATGGAGAGAGAGAGAGGCTTCCTGTTCTTTTCTTTTGGTCCCTCTAATTTTGCAAAGATTAAAAAAAATATATAACTGAAAGGACAAAGAAGGAAACAAACTTGAGCTTCCTCTACAAACTAACATCCTATTCCTCGTAGTTGAATTTTATAAGCCACATACATTTGTCTAAAATCCTTTTTTGGAGCATTTGTCCAAAATCTGCGGAGACGTGAGTTGCATTTTCGGTAGAATTTCCTGCCAGTCTAGAAACCCAATTACCAAAGGGAAGGTAGTAAATTTATGGCTCACATGGCTCTGTTAGATTATAGGCATGTCCATCACAAAATCCTAGCTTCTGCTAGTTAGCTGCCTTGCTTCCATACACGTTTGCTTTATAACTAGATCCACAATAAACTTGAATTTCCAATGCAACCTTGAAAAATCTCATCACATCAAGTTCTTATATTTATAATGTGGGCAGATATGACATGCTAAGAGTGCCAAGACTAATTAGTTTGCTTTTGGTCCGACCTAGAACTTCTTCCTCGACATTAACCAGCCAAACTCATCCTGCATAGTTGTCAATTGGTAGATTAAAAGAGTGTGGATCACATTTATCTTTTCATGTGTAGGGAGGATTGTCAATAGCTAATACGAGAATGACCAACTAGCCTTAGCCCAAATAATTGGTAGAGTGATCCATTTGGAGGCGATCTTTGTATGAAATCTTGAAGTTAATGTTGTTTGAGTTACAAAGCCATGGGCAGATGGTAGGCCTGAAGCCTCCGTATCCAGCCTCTCTTCTCAAATACCAAATAAATGCTAATGCAAGAGTTATCACTCTTCCCAGCTTTTGTTGGAATACCAACTTAAACTTTGTGTATGCCTTACCTTGTAATGATTTCCACATTTTAAAACTATTAAGACTTTCGCTAAATGATATCATAATGATTTTTTTACTCTCATCTACACCTGTTCATGGGTCAGACAGCCTACTCGGCCTGCTCGAACCTGAAGCCATTTAGGCAAGCTCGAGCCAAATGTTTAGGCCTACCGGCCAGGCTGGGTCAGGCCTATAAAATAGGCCCACTTAATGAACAGGCTGGGCTCAAGTTTTGGGATTAAAGCTCAGCTTGATTTTTTTTTATTTATTTTCTTGTGTTATTTATATATGTTTGATGTGTGTAGACATAATTGACAATTCCTGTTGATACGTGAATTTAATCAGATAATAAACATGTTGTAGGTTTTTCTCAATATTTAATTATTCATATTTAGGTTTTTAAAATATTTTAAAGCTTTTTTAATATTTTGTACTTAAAAATTTAAAAGGTCATGAAATCGAAGTTCTGGCTCTAAGTTTGAGTAAGAGCCATGCTTGGGCCTAAGAAAATTGTGTTAACCTTTGGGGAAAGCTTGGCCTAGCCCGACCTATGAACAGGTCTACTCTAATCATAGGATATTAGATAGATTAGTAGTATGATGCAACAGATACAAGCACAAAACATTTACTTAGATGTAGTTTACTACTATTGGAGCTGCTGGTGGGACATGACTTCCTGCTGCTATGTTATCTTGGAGAAGCTCTATCGGAAATGTTTGCTAGCAAGAGTCCTGGTCATGTAATTTTCTGGAGCTTAGTTCATACTATATAATTCATCAAATACTTGAGTTCAAAACCAGATGGTGACGCTTTTCTTGGTCAAATTTTCTAATATGTATCTGTGATGATGATCATATATTTTTGGTAGTTATATATGCTTTCATGAAGGAAAACAGATGATTAATGCTTTCATTTTAGTTCTTTGGTCTGTCTATGGAATTATAACTAGTTGGTTTATGTAATGGTAGCTACAGTCTTTACTATGTAGCAAGAAAAACAACAGCCCTTACTAGATTTGATCTCTTTCTGCACCAGTCGCAGTGCTCATTTATTTTATTTCTTAGGTTTGTCTAGCAGCAACGTTGTGAGTAGCTTTCTGGTTTATATAATGGTAAATTTACAGTTTTTACTGGATTTGCTCTCTTTTGTACCAGTTGTGGCGACAGATGATGAAAAGATTGCAGAATGTTGTCGAGGATTTGGAGCTGATGTGATAATGACATCAGAATCTTGCCAAAATGGTAAGGGGATCTCATGGGATGTGTCATGCTTTTGAGCGATTTCGTAATATATATAATATTCATTGTTCAATTTGCAGGCACTGAACGCTGCTGTGAAGCTCTCCAAAAGCTCAAAAGAAACTATGATATTGTTGTGAACATTCAAGGAGATGAACCCCTTATTGAACCAGAGATAATAGATGGTGTAGTTCAAGCGTTGCAGGTGCTTGAATTATTTACTATTGAATTGCTTGTGGAATTGAGATTTCTTACTTTTTGGTCGAACCAAACAATTTGGTACTATAGTATCCTTGTGCTTATTTAATTACTTTGTGGGCTGTAGAGAGCTCCTGATGCAGTGTTCAGTACTGCTGTCACATCTTTAAAACCTGAAGATGGACCTGATCCCAACCGGGTGAAGTGTATAGTGGACAAATTTGGTTATGCAATATATTTCTCTAGGGGTTTGATTCCTTATAACAAGTAAGTTCTATGGTATATGTCAGTTGAACCATGACTTTGATTTATTTTAATCCATGAATTGCTGTTTCCTGATATGCTCATACATTTTAAAGGTCAGGGAAAGTCAATCCACAGTTTCCATATCTACTTCACCTGGGCATTCAGGTTTGTGTTTTTTTTTTTTTTAAGAAAAGAAAGGGAATGTTTGTGAGTTAATGCTCTTCTTTTTGTGCTGTCTGTGTTGTCATATATCTTGTCCAAGGATGGTTTGTCTGGTTGTGTTCTAGGATGCCTTTTTAATTTACAATCCTATTTTTGTAATTATCTGCTAGTACTGATATTCCTTTTTCTAGTCAGAGTTATGATTCAAAGTTTCTTAGGATATATCGGCAACTTCCACCCACTCCATTGCAACTAGAAGAAGACCTAGAGCAACTGAAAGTTCTTGAGAATGGATACAAGATGAAGGTAATTCTGAACTATTTGCAACTTATTGGAATCATATAAGACCAATGACATTCGTTATTGCTTATTTTTCAGTAACCTACTTTTTTCAAATCTTTGATTGTTATTGGCATTTCCATCTACTTATCAGCTTCTTTTTGTTATGAAATATCAAGATTTGAACTTTTTTATGTTAGGACTTACTCTTGTTTCTTATTTAATTTTCATGTACTGTTCAACAGAATGTTCTTCCACTGCTGTGCCAGTTGGTATGGGAAGTAATTCCTAGGATCACTGAAACATTAGATTTAATGTCTCACATTTCAAATGCTTGTCAAGATCTAAAGTAGACAACATAAATTTAGAAAAGACTTGGTAATTTATCTGATAAATTTACTCCATCAGTTATAGATTGGTAATAAAACATAAATATTTATAAGGTTTATCAAAATGCCAAATTGACCAAGTGATTTGTCATTTTCACAAAATTCACAGTATGGGTTGCAAGTCCTAAAATCCTTTTATGTGATTTTCATGCACCTAAATCAGATATAACATTAATTATAGCTGTACTTTCTTAATTACTTAATGAATAACCCAATAACTAGCATGAGGCTATGATGAATGAGAACTTCTGTTGGCATCACAGGCATTACTTCTGCAGATGTGTTGTATTGGAGACCTTCCCATGTGGTAATATGCATTGCAGAAGGATCTTAAGCAATTCACAGATACTGTGTCAATAAAAAATTCCCAAAAACTTACCTATGTGAAAATTTTGAGTAAATATTACTCCAATATCCCTAAGGAATATTTAATTATAGCTATATTAGATAATCAAATTGATGGTAAATTTTTGCCTTGGTACATATAATAATTGCTTGAGATTTCTAGCATGCATATCTGATACTTGGTAATATGCTTGTAGATAAAGGGAAGAAACTTGCATTCTGGATTTTGACCAAAACCCACCAAGTCCCCCCAAACCCATTGATCAAACAGGTTTGGTTAAGGGTTTTTTTGTAAATAGATTGCATTTGAGTTACTCAAGACTGGCCTGATTATAAATGAGATGGATTCGGGTTTGGCCCTTAGACTTAATGACTCACTACAAGTTGGACAAACCCTTGGAACTCAAGAGTAGCCCTCAGGATAGTGATAATAACATAGTGTACCATGGGCTAATCAGAATGTACTTCAAGTGAATAGGAAAGCTGTGCAGTTAATGGTTAGAGAGAGAGAGAGAGAGAGAGAGATCTTCTTGGCCCTATTTACTTTTAAACTTTTAGAGGTATATGACTAACAAGTGAAACTATAAATTGGTTGGTAGGTTGGTTTTAGATTTATTATTTTCAACCCAATTATAAATGGGTTGTGGATTTTTGACCTAACCCATTGCTACTCTGAATTCATGTTTTAAGAGAGAAGACTTGGAGTAGTAGAAGCATGTATCATTCTGCCTCATAACACTCCTTGGTTGAAAACTTTATTTTTCTCTATGTTTCCAAACCATTCATTGTATCCAAAATATTTACCAACAAAGGTAAATAGTCTGCTAGTTGATGAGCATAAGGAGTCCTAATGCCTGCAGGTCATTAAAATCAAATTGCTATATTTTACAATATTTATGTGCCAAACTATGGACTTGGTTGGTGGGAACTTGAGTGAAGCATTTTAATTTCTTAGTCACATGGTTACTTCAGTCATAACATGAAAGGTTGTTCTGTTGTTTCATTCAATTTCATATTAAAAGATCATGCAGGTTCTAGTTAGACAGCAAGAAAGTATCCTTGTGCCCATTCAATTGCACAGCAATCCGTAAATTAGTGCTATCCAAGGATTTGAGTGCCAGATGTGTTGTCCTGTAATGATGCATATACCATATCGTCTAGGAATCAGGGTATGTGACAATCCCTTGGCCTAGAATGATCTCATACTGCTCAATACCCAGCTTGAAGGTGTTTACCACCCCTTTGTTTCTATTTGAAGCCGTGGTGGCCAACATCTTTGTCAATAGGCACCTATTGGGGTGCATAGCGGACTGAATGAACACTGATACGGATCTGTGTGTTGTTTTTCAAAACCCTAGTGCTACTTGCTATCATATTAATGACTTTTCCAGAGATGTCGTATTGTGGGAAAAATGATTTTCATATTCTAGAACATGTTTGGTCTATTGCAGGTAATCAAGGTTCAACATGATGCACGTGGTGTAGATACTCCAGAAGATGTTGAGAAGATAGAAACATTGATGCGACGAAAAAACATCATGTAAGAAGCGGGAAAGATTGCGTGAAAAATCTGTTATGGGAAATAACATGCCATTCCAAGAGTGCTTTTCCTAATTAATATAAAAAAATTTATTTATATAAATAATTTAATTTTTAACTTATTTATCAGATTGATGCAAAAATGATAAAACGACATTCAAAATAGCATTTTATCATCGCCACATCATCCTTCATTTTCTACGTAGACGATGCAAAAAAAAATAAAAAATATTAAATAATATGGTATTTTTAAAAATATCATTCCAAATGACGTTTTTAAAAACGTCATATTATTAGACGATTTTAATTTTTTTAAAAAAAATAAAAAATAAAAAAAAATAAAAATAAAAATTTTAAATTTATAAAAAAATAAAAATTATAATTTTGATAAAAATAAAAATTATCATTTCAAATTAGTATCTCCATTTCAAATTATTTTTTTAAAAAATATTTGAAAAAAAAATATTGTAAAAAAAATTAAAAATATCATAAAAAAATTGAAAAGAAATAAAAATTATAATTCTAAATAAAAATTTTAATTTTAATTCAAATAAAAATCATCATTTCAAATTACAATCTCTTTTTCAAATTAATTTTTTAAAAAAAATATCATAAAAGAAGAAAAAATGAAAAAAAATAAAAATTATAATTTTGAATGAATTTTAAAGAATAAAAATTTTAATTTTAATTCAAATAAAAAAGATAATTTTAAATTATTTTATCCATTTAAAATTAATTTTTTAAAAAATATATCTTAAAAAAATCTTAAAAAATTTAAAAAAAATATCACTAAAAAAATGAGAAAGAAATGAGAAAAAAATAAAAATTATAATTTTAAATTTAAAAAAATAAAAATTTTAATTTTAGTTCAAATAAAAACCATCATTTCAAATTACTTTCTCCGTTTTAAATTAATTTTTTCTAAAAAAAATATCAAAAAAATAAAAAAAAAGTACCATAAAAAAGTAAAATATTTAAAAAATGAGAAAAAAATAAAAATTATAATTTTTAATTTTAAAAAATAAAATTTTTAATTTTAATTAAAATAAAAAATATCATTTCAAATTACTTTTTTTATTTCAAATTATTTTTTTTAAAAAATATTCTAAACAAAGAAGTAAAAAATGAGAAAATAATGAGAAAAAAATAAAAATTTAAATGTTAATTCAAATAAAAAATATAAATTCAAATTATTTTTCTCATTTAAAATTAATTTTTAAAAAAAATATCTCAAAAGAAATTTTAAAAATTAACAAAATAAAAAATATCATAAAAAAATGATAAAAAAATGAAAAAAAATTATAATTTTAAATTTAAAAAAATAAAAATTTTAATTTTAATTCAAATAAGAAATATCATTTCAAATTATTTTCTTCATTTCAGATTAATTAATTTTTTTTTCATACCGCATCATATGTAGCTGTTCGTGCTCGTATCAGATCGACATGTACCTGTGCGGTCTGATTTATCTCATAATTAAATTATTTGATATATTATTATTATTTATGTTATAATTTTTATAGCTCTTTCAGTATAATTTTTTCTCTCCTAATGTTCTGAGACATATTAAAGTATGTATAACCATATCCACAAAGCATAATATCCAATCACTTGAAATTAAATAATATAAAATAAAATTAATAATTAATAATATTAAATAAAATAAAAATATCAAGCGTACAAAAAATAGTACAATAAAAGTTTCAAAAATACTAAGTATAAATTTAAAAAAGATTAAATCCTACAAGGACGTCGTGGTGTCCGTGGTCGTTTGGATCTTCTCAGGAAGGTCCTCAACGACTGCTCCTGCTCCTACTGTGATGGCTCCTCCCCTATATCAGTAGAGGAGGTCTGCTGATCATGCTGCTCAGGAATAACTGATGCTGTCGGATCATCTACGGACTAAGCGACCTGCTCAACTCTCTTATCTGGATACACGGATGGGCCTGAAAAGAAAGTATCATACTCATGTGGCCAACTGATATTATATGATATCATCTGGGGGATGTAGGAAGAAGAAGGCGCTGCCATCTGTAGATCAAAAGGCGATGGCATCTGTGCAGTATCTAGTGATGACATCTGCGGAATATGCGGTGATGGCATATGTTGAACATATAGTGACGGCATATATCTCATATCTGACGCATCGGCTGCTCCATACCAAGACGCATAGCTATATGAATCAACATCAATCGTCACCAATATTTCGGAACTTGTTCTCTCTATCTCACGCTGTCACACCTCCGACCCGAGATTATGAATCGAGGGTCATGGCAACCGCCGCATACTCATAGAAAACTCTTCCCATAAGCATGCAAGGCATCTTATCATGCTATTCTAAAACAACAGCGGAATAATTAGATAATAATTTAAATCCAAAACATAACGACCTAAATTTTTTTTTTCTTTAATGTCTCAATAAATTTAATAATGATTCATAGTCCTTACATCAAATTCAATAAGACTTTCAACCGAAAATAAAGTATAGAGATTCTGCTTCTGATCACTCTTCCATTCATATCTTGTATCATCTTAATTCCTCAACATCTGTAAAAACAGTATAATAAGAGGTAATGAGCTAGACAGCCCAGTAAGCAATGATCACTTTTCAATAGATTTCATCAGGCATTTAAGTAAATAATCATTTATAGAAAATAAGCATATAGAGTTCATAAATTTGAAATCAATTTCAATTATGCAACATAATTCATGCCAAATTCATTTCTTTTTCGAAAATTCAAGTTTCTTTCAAATTTCAATTTCTTTTGTTCTTCAATTCTTTTCGTCAACCATGAGCTATGACCACATTTTTTCTGTGGTAGGGTCATAATACCGCGTATCTGCTTACGGTAGGCTGCGAATCATCTAGCAGCCATGTCCTTTGGAACCGCTGGTCTCTCTGATGGTTTGTCACTGGTCTCTCTGGCGACATGTCGCTGGTCTCGCTGGCGACATAAACCCTCAGGACAATCAATTGCCAACGTATATGCCCCCATTGGCAGGATCCTTTACATAGTCAGGTTGTCAATTCATCATGTTTCTTATATCATAATTCTTCATAAATCATATTTCATATTCTAATTTCGATAATAAAACATATAATCATGTAGTATCGAAATCAATTAATATAATGTATCATGAAATCAATATGTTCAAACATGCTTCATCATAACATTTCAAATAAGATATTTTCATAACAAAATACTATTCATCCAATTCATGCATCGTTTCACAAATCATGTCAGAAAAATACATTATAATTTATCGATAAATTTAGAAAAAGTGAAACATTACTTACCTCGAACGCATTCCAATAAATTCACATAATTCTATAAATTTTCTTCCAAAAATTCTGTTCGTAGATCATATCGCGATATCCCATAATCAAACATCCACAATCCTATACAGAATCAATTTCAATAATTAGAAAGAATACGAATATCATATTTCAACGCTTTAGATTGGGTCCGATCATCTAATTTCATCTAATCAAAATCTAATTAGGACCTAAACGATCCAAAGTTTGACTATCAGATTAAATCGAATTCGAAGTAATAGGATCGAGGTTTTTTCATCGATTTCATAAAATCAAGTAGAGAGAGAAAATCAGAGGAGAGAGAATTAGTGAGGTACAATTTGAATTGATCAGGTGACATAATCTAACATTACGATTGGTCCAATATCTCGATTGGTGAAATCAACGTGATCAAATCAAGTCATGGCTAGATCGAAATCATAGATGATCAAATCTAAAAATTCATGGTCTGATTAAGGTGGGTGCCAGTATGCTGTCTGACAATCATGAATCAGAATTCTTCAATAGAATCAGATCAAGACTATTAAAAGAAATTTCTTCATTCACTAACCTTTTTAGAGAGAGAATCAATCAAGAGAGAGAATATTTTAGAGAGAGAAAATTCTAGAGAGAGAAAATTTTAGAGAGAGAAAACTCATCTTGAATTCTTCAGACAATATGATTCAACAAATTCGATCGATCAGATCAAATCATGCTAAGATTTTCATATAGATAATTTAATAAAATCATAAGAAATAAAATCTAAAAATATCTGATCTGATCAAAGTGGATGTCGGTGTACCGTCCGATGATCAGATATTAAAAATCCATCACTAGAATCATTTAAATTCATCATCATTCTTCTCAAAATTCTAGAAATCTTAGGAGAGAGAAATAATCTAGATAGAGGATTCTAGAGAGAGAAAGTAGAAAGAGAAAGTCCAATTCTAAAGAGAGAAAATACTAATTCAAGCTGAAGAGAGAGAGGGAAGAGAGAGAAACTCTTTTTCTCATATTTTATTATTTATATCATTATTTATTAATTAATTTAATATTTTTTTTTCTCTTCTTTTCTTTCTTTCTTTTTTTTTTCACAGAAGGGAGAGGAGAGAAAATCTTATTTATTATTATTATATTATTTTTTTGCTTCTTTTTCCCTTTTTTTTTCTTTTTCCTTTTTCTTTTCTTTTTCTTTTTCTTTTCCTTCTTTTTCTTTTCTTTTTCTTTTTCTTTTCCTTCTTCTTCTTCTTTTTCTTTTCTTCTTCCTGTGGGCTTATTTTTGACCGAAACAGGGGATCTTTGATCCCCTCATTGGTTGGCTGGCTGGTGGCGCAGCCGGTGCGGGGATGGTCGGCGGTCGAAGGAGAGGTGATCCGGCGGTAAGAGGAGATCAAACCGGTGGTCGGCGGTGACTACCGACGATGGAAAAACGACAAAAAGGAAGGTTCTTCCGCAACAAAATCCGGCGACTTCGATCGCCGGCGAGCGTGCACATCGGCACGGAAAGGAAGGGGGAGAAGAGAGGAAGGGGAGGAGGCTTACCTCCGTCGCCGGCGAGGCTTTTCTGGCGAGAAATTGGACGGCACAGGGATGACCTTCCGTGATTGATTTTCCGACGATTGCCGCCGTTTTGCCCTGGGATTCTTTGGTAGGAAGAAGGGAGAAGGGTCTCCCTTTTAAATAGGACCGAAGGAGAGGAGTTTGACTCCTCTCCGATGAGGTTTCTGACTCCGATTAGGAGCCGATCGGGAGAAGAAGACTCCCGCAGGGAGTCTTCTTCATTTTTTTTTTTTTGTTTGGGCATTGGCTGGGATTCTGACATGGGTTGGGCCGTCACATTCTTCCCCTCTAAAAGAAATTTCGTCCTCGAAATTTTTCTTGCTTGAGTTTTCATAGTTTCTTACTTGAATCTCATCCACAAATATTTCAATAGTCTAATTCTTGATATGAATTCATTCTTAAATCATTTCATAAGAAAAAAATCGGTATATTAATATAGATCTGAAACGGAACCATTCATTTTCTTATTTATCAAGATCAATATCTCAAAGATTTTCAATGTTTCAAGATTTCAAAATTATGATCTCATTTCCTATAAAATTAATGTTCAATATCTCGTGATTAGATCAAAATCAAATCTATCTCTTGTGAATAGAAGAAGGTCAATGTCTCTATTCTTGCATAAGAACTTCATTCATCATCATTCATTTATTTTTTTTTATATTATCCACTCTTAATTTCAACCCATCATAAGATACGAAAAACATACTTATGAATTATTTGATGACATCTCAATCAATCAAAATTCAAAAATATTTTCTCTTATTCGTACTTTCAAAAGTTGAAGATTTATTATTTCAATCTCATTCTCGAACTTTTGATATTTTATTTCTCGATGCAACTTCATCATTAAGTCATTTCATAAAGATCAATATCACCATTGTTGATTGAATCAATATCACTATTTCTAATCATCGAAATTTTCTTACTCAAATCCTCAAACTCTTAAATATTCTAATTCTTGAAGCAAATTTTATCATTAAGTCATTCCATAATAAAAATCAATAACTCAAAAATTGATCTAAATCAAAACTATATTTTTCTTATAACCAAAATCAATGTCTTTATTTTAAGTAAGTATATCAATTTTCTTTATCTAAATATTAACAACTCTTAATTAATCGATTCATTATCAAATTAAATTATAAATAATTTTAATTTATCTTTTGTAGAATAATCGTCAATATCAATAGATAACCTCAATCTTTTCCATTCAGTCAGAGAAATAATAATGATCAAAAGAGTCCAAACTTCAAATTTTATTATACCCTGGAGATAAATATTTGAGTATAATAATCTAAGATCGAAATCATTATTCGATAAACAATCTCAAATTCTTACTAATAAATAAGAAATTATAAAATTTAATTTTAGGATATTCTAAATCTAAAATCAAAAATCAAAAGTCCACTCATCTTAGAATTAGGATGCTAATTATTTTTGTAGCATAGTAGGTGGAAGCACCACTTTTAAAAATCACATTAGGGATATCCAAAAATAATTCAAAATTTTAAAATATTATTCTTTCTAATATCAATAAATTTCTTGTATCAAACCATATCATCTATCATAATTCTTTAACTCAAAGGGTCAACATTTCTGACTTACTCAAAGTAGTCCAGATTACCATGCTTTCGCTGTGCACTCTGATCTAACAATCAAAATTTCTTAGGTTCACCAAAAAAAGTTTGATCAAATTATTTCTTTATCCTAAAATTTTAAATTTTAATTGAAATCAAAGATTAACTTTCGATTCTCATTTATACCTTTACTGGTGTATAATAATCTTGATTAACCCTTGAGTCCAATATTATATTTAAACCATCATATAGATTTACTATAATCAATATGAATCAAATCTCAATTCTCATATCAATTCAATTCGATAATTTTCAAACCAAAAATCTTTATAAGTCAAATTAATGAAGAAAAAAAATCCTTCGATGCTCCACCAAATTTGGACATAATCTTAATATATAAGAACTTCAAATCATTATTTTTTTCTAAAATTTCTATCATCAGGATCTTCAATATCTATCAAATATCTTTTCATAATAATCATACAAGCTTCAAAAAATCAAATCTCCATTTAATAGTAGATTCAATTAGGGACCTTATTAACAAAAGCAAAGAAACTCCATATCAATTCCTAAATCCCAAATTTCTAAATTATAAATTCACATGGATCCCTTAATCTGAAATAAATATAAATCAGATCTTTTATCTTAATCTAAAGATATCAATTTTTTTATTAACAACCTCAACAATAATATCAGAAAATCTCTTGATCAACTTAGATATGAAATCTTTGAATTGAAATTTCATACACATCATGTAGTCTCCAAAAGACATAATAAGATCTATTATCTAGATCTAAGGATGATGATTAAAGATTTCAGTACGATGAATATTCTACAACCTCATAATCAATTTCATCAATGAGAAATAGGCTTCTTTGTAATATCCTCAAATATGTATTCATCCTAATATGTCACTTTATATATGATCCACATACCAAATTCAATTTCGATAAATATTTCAATCAAGCATCATAAAAGATTTTTCTTAGTCCATCCTGGAACAATATTTTATTATCAAATCTTTATCTTGCCAATAATAGTCAACTTCTCAACTAGAAGTAATATCATAATATTATTCACACATCGAATTTGAACTTATGATTCACTTTGAATAACTAATGATCAAATTAATAACCACAATGTACAATAAAATTTTATGTCAATCCTTTTGTAATACTTTCAATCAGAATCTAACTAATCACATAATGATCAATAGATCATCCATCATATTTCAAACTCCATATGTCATAATCTCTTGTGATCCTTTCATACATAATCTCAATGTTTAATCAAAATTTATAAATATTTTTTCCACTACAATTATCAAAGATCTACACTATAATGTCCCTAGTGTCTATCCACTTATATTCATTCTATATCTGATTCTATGTTTCATAATTCATCCACTTATGCTCTGATACCACTATAATTGTCATGCCCCCGACCCGAGATTGTGAATCGAGGGTCATGGCAACCGTCGCATACTCATAGAAAACTCTTTCCATAAGCATGCAAGGCATTTTATCATGCTATCCTAAAACAACAGTGGAATAATTAGATAATAATTTAAATCCAAAATATAACGATCTAAAATTTTTTTTCTTTAATGTCTCAATAAATTCAACAATGATTCATAGTCCTTACATCAAATTCAATAAGACCTTCAACCGAAAATAAAATATAGAGATTCTGCTTCTGATCACTCTTCCATTCATATCTTGTATCATCTTAAATCCTCAAAATCTGTAAAAACAGTATAATAAGAGGTAATGAGTTAGACAGCCCAGTAAGCAATGATCACTTTTCAATAGATTTCATCAGGTATTTAAGTAAATAATCATTTATAGAAAATAAGTATATAGAGTTCATAAATTCGAAATCAATTTCAATTATGCAACATAATTCATGCCAAATTCATTTCTTTTTCGAAAATTCAAGTTTCTTTCCAAATTTCAATTTCTTTTGTTCTTCAATTCTTTTCGTCAACCATGAGCTATGACCATATTTTTCCTGTGGCAGGGTCATAATACCGCATATCTGCTTGCGGCAGGCTGCGAATCATCTGGCAGCCATGTCCTTTAGAACCGCTGGTCTCTCTGGCGACATGTCGCTGGTCTCGCTGGCGACATAAATCCTCAGGACAATCAATTGCCAACGTATATGCCCCCATTGGTAGGGTCCTTTACATAGTCAGGTTGTCAATTCATCATGTTTCTTATATCATAATTCTTCATAAATCATATTTCATATTCTAATTTCGATAATAAAACATATAATCATGTAGTATCGAAATCAATTAATATAATGCATCATGAAATCAATATGTTCAAACATGCTTCATCATAACATTTCAAATAAGATATTTTCATAACAAAATATCATTCATCCAATTCATGCATCGTTTCACAAATCATGTCAGAAAAATACATTATAATTTACCGATAAATCTAAAAAAAGTGAAACATTACTTACCTCGAATGCATTCCAATAAATTCACATAATTCTATAAATTTTCTTTCAAAAATTCTGTTCGTAGATCATATCGCGATATCCCATGATCAAACATCCACAATCCTATACAGAATTAATTTCAATAATTAGAAAAAATACGAATACCATATTTCAACGCTTTAGATTGGGTCCAATCATCTAATTTCATCTAATCAAAATCTAATTAGGACCTAAACGATCCAAAGTTTGACTATCAGATCAAATCGGATTCGAAGTAATAGGACCGAGATTTCTTCATCGATTTCATAAAATCAAGTGGAGAGAGAAAATCAGAGGAAAGAGAATTCATGAGGTACAATTCGAATTGATCAGGTGACATAATCCAACATTACGATTGGTCCAATATCTCGATTGGTGAAATCAACATGATCAAATCTAAAGATTCATGGTCTGATTAAGGTGGGTGCCAGTACGCTGTCTAACAATCATGAATTAGGATTCTTCATTAGAATCAGATCAGGACTATTAAAAGAAATTTCTTCATTCACTAACCTTTTTAGAGAGAGAATCAATCAAGAGAGAGAATATTTTAGAGAGAGAAAACTCATCTTGAATTCTTCAGACAATATGATTCAACAAATTCGATCGATCAGATCAAATCATGCTAAGATTTTCATATAGATAATTTAATAAAATTATAAAAAATAAAATCTAAAAATATCTAATCTGATCAAAGTGAATGTCGGTGTACCGTCCGATGATCACAGATCAAAAATCCATCACTAGAATCATTTAAATTCATCATCATTCTTCTCAAAATTCTAAAAATCTTAGGAGAGAAATAATCTAGAGGGAGAATTTTAGAGAGAGAAAGTAGAGAGAGAAAATCCAATTCTAAAGAGAGAAAATACTAATTCAAGCTGAAGAGAGAGAGGGAAGAGAGAGAAACTCTCTTTCTCATATTTTATTATTTATATCATTATTTATTAATTAATTTAATAATTTTTTTTTTCTTTTCTCTTCTTTTCTTTCTTTCTTTCTTTTTTTTTCACAGAAGAGAGAGGAGAGAAAATCCTATTTATTATTATTATATTATTATTATATTATTTTTTTGCTTCTTTTTTCCTTTTTTTTTCCCTTTCCTTTTTCTTTTCTTTTTCTTTTTCTTTTCCTTCTTTTTCTTTTCTTTTTCTTTTCCTTCTTCTTCTTCTCTTTCTTTTCTTCTTCCCGTGGGCTTGTTTTTGACCGAAATAGGGGATCTTTGATCCCCTCATTGGTTGGCCGGCCGATGGCGCAGCCGGCGTGGGGATGGTCGGCGGTCGAAGGAGAGGTGATCCGGCAGCAAGAGGAGATCAAACCGGTGGTCGGTGGTGACACCGGCGACGGAAAAATGGCAAAAAGGAAGGTTCTTCCGCAACAAAATCCAGCAACTTTGGTCGCCGGCGAGCGTGCACATCGGCACGGGAAGGAAGGGGGAGAAGAGAGGAAGGGGAGGAGGCTTACCTCCGTCACCGGCGAGGCTTTTCTGACGAGAAATTAGACGGCACAGGGATGGTCTTTCGCAGTGGATTTTCCTACGATTGCCGTCGTTTTGCCCTGGGATTCTTTGGTAGGAAGAAGGGAGAAGGGTCTCCCCTTTAAATAGAACCGGAGGAGAGGAGTTTGACTCCTCTCCGGTGAGGTTTCCGACTCCGATTAGGAGCCGATCGGGAGAAGAAGACTCCCTGTAGGAGTCTTCTTCATTTTTTTTTTTTGTTTGAGCTTTGGCTGGGATTCTGACATGGGTTGGGCCGTCACACACGCAGTATCCGAATCCGTTCGTCCTCATTAGTCGTAGATAAAGCACGACGAGTGTCCAACACAAGATCCGATATAGAATCAGTCTACAAAATAAAAATAAAACAGTCAATATATTGTAAAATATAAAATAAAAATATAACACAAATAATATAAATTAATTTTCATAGTCTTACCAAAAGACGCACAGCAGAATTCTCGCCCTCGTATCTGGGAACTGCATACCGAGGCTGTCCAATGACTCGCACTGTAATGCTAAAAAATCAAACCATGTAGTCATCGGTATATGAACGGTCTCTCAAAATGAGATCACCATGAACAATGCGATCTCGACGTACATCCCAAATATCGATGTACTCTGCATGTCTGATACGCCAGTCAATACGAGCTCTTCCTCGTCGATCAATACGATGAAGTCCCTAGCTGGTATCAAACTGCTCTAGGATGTCCTGAATCTAACCAAACTGCCGCAGGACATGATCGAAAAGATGTCACTCTACCACATCAAAATAAATAAGTGGCACCCTAGCAGTCCATATGTCATGTCCAACTGTACACATCTGCGGCAATATAGCCAATATCTCATCAGTATATGACTCCCACAAAAACTGATAGAGTTAAAATAAAAAAATTAGTAAGCTAAAATTTTAATAGATTATGAATACTGTAAAATGATATTTGTAAAAAATTTAAAATTTATCCATCTATATGTATCAACTAATGTATCCAACTGGCACCTATAAATCCATGCCACTCTCGTCGATACGTGATGAACGTTGAATGCAACGTTCCATCTGTTTCAGAATCTACTCATGTTAAATAAATTTTATCGAATTTAAAACAGTAAGTTTCAAATAAAAAAAGTAATATTTTTATACCTATATCCCAATGATCCGTCTAGTCTGAATGGAATATCAGGATCATGCTGCTCTGATGGCATCTCGAGCAACTGTCATCGTAATGGACTGATAGTCGGCATACGCTCCTATACCCAAATCTGCAAATTTCAAAAAAATCATACATCATATACCCAATGTTTGGAATATAATTGAATATTAAAAATAAAAATTTTTAATTCATTTACCGATAATAATACAAGATAACCATCAATCTCGCTTTGATCAGCATAAGAACCCCGACACATAGCTCTGTACAAGCAAGCTAGTACTGCACTGTCCCAACTGAGTCTACGAGCGAAGTCTAAATCCTCTAATAATGGCAAAAACATCAACTTTATCTTATTCGATGAAGTATCAGGTAATAGGACACCACCTAACAACCGCAGCACCTGACCCCTAACATACTGCTGCACCATCTCCTTTGGTGCATTATCTGCAATATGAAAATATCGATAACGATCATCCAAACACTCAATCTTAAGTCGTGAATGATCGAAAAAGTATGCGTCGGGCTCAAACCCTAGCAATCGCAGGCACAAAGCCTGCCACTCTGGAATGGTAATCGTGGGATCAACTCCGGTAACTAGATCGCCATCATCTGGTAGTCCAGTAAGGATGCTGACATCCTATAAAGTGATGGTCGCCTCACCAAATGGAAGATGAAATGTGTGTCTCTGGACGCCATCTCTCAAGCAAAGCAGTAATAAAACCAACGTCCATCTGTATACAACCAATCCGATATACTCCATAAAACCCAAGATATCGTAAATAATCCAGCACTCTATGTGGGATGTCCTCTGTCCTCCAGAAGTCAGTATCGGATCGTCGTAGACGAAGGTGTCTGGGCTCCTGCAACAAAATATAATAATTAGATAATATATATAATTTTTTTAAAAAAAATTAAATAGTAAATAGGATTGGAATGCTTACGCCGTCATCTAAAATAGTCTGTGATCGATGATGCTCCTACAATGTAAGAATACTGCTGTCTCAAGGATCGGGATACTGCAGATCGTAAGCCATAATACACTAATGAATCTAAAATAATAATATTATCACAAGTATATTAAAAAATAAAAAATATGATAGCCATTCATTTTATGAGAAATATATTTTAAACACAATATTGTCACACAATACAACTTAAACACAAAATTCAGTTCACCTCAGGATATTAAACACGTATATTCAAATATAATCTCACAGAAATACATAAAATAATGACGAAAATATATCTTTGGAGCCTTTAATTTCTTCCACTGCTTGAAGTTGAAGTATCCTAGGACAGCGACGGCGGTCATGACCCTGTTCCTTACAAATGCCCCAGTGGTTCTTACTTCTTATTTGCCTATAATCCATCTCATTTCGTAGTCTTGTTGACTTTAGTCTACCTTTCTGCTTGGGTCTCAAACGATGATGATCAGAAATATATTTGAACATACATGTATGCATCTAATAATCTTCATGTGGTAATGGATTAAAGTCACCGCTCCAAGCATTCATATATGCTGTAATTGTATATGCATCATCCACAAAATCACTAAAATGTACAGCAATTTCTTGACACACAGCTAAAACATTGGAACATGGATATTTGTACATGCTCCACTTTCCATAAGAATATTTTCTTTCAGCTAAAGTAACAGTATGAAAATTTTCTCCATCTCGTAATTCTGCACTTGCTCTCCTCGTAAATACTTCATATATACCTCTTTGAAGGTTGAATACTGTTACTCGGTGCTGGTTAGCTTTAACTTGATCTTCAGCAATCTTAATTGCAACATGAGGAGTAAAAAAATTATTTGGATTCTCCTCTACATATCTCAAGGCTTGGGCATGCCTCGTATTGAAGTATTTCACAAGACGATAAAATGTCATTTGAACACAAGCTGTAATTGGCACATTTTTAGCTCCTCGTAAAACCCTGTTAAAAACCTTCGACAAATTTGTAGTTAAGACACCATAGCGCAAGCCATCATCATGTGCCAACATCCACTTCTCCTTTTCTATCTCGGACAACTAGCTCCAAGCCTCTTCATTCACTATTCTGATCCTATCCATAATAAAGTTGAACTTGCGAACTTGATGAGTGCTTCCTGCTTGCCGTACTGCTCTTTTCAGCTGCACATTTTTAAAATGAGTGTTGAAATTACTGCAGATATGTCTTAAGCAGTATCGGTGATAGGCACGTGGACTCCATCCAATAGACTCATCTACGATGGCATTTAATATACCTGGATGTCTGTCAGAAATTAAGAATATTCTATTTCTATCTTTAACGATATGTGTTCTGAGTTGGAAAAGAAACCAACTTCAACTTGCAATCGTCTCCTTATCCATAATTGCATATGCTAATGAAAATATCTCATTCTCTGCATCTATTCCTATTGCAATTAACATCTTACCTTTAAACTTTCCATACAAGTGCGTGCCATCAATCCTGATTATAGGATGACAGTGCGTAAAACTCTGGATGGATGGTTTGAAAGCTCAAAAAATATAATTTAAAACTCGGACATTGGAATTCACAATTTAAAAAAATTTCATGAAACAACTGTACCGGGATTTGCATGTTGAAGTGCAGCCATATAATAGGGTAATTTAGCATAAGACGGCTCTCATTCTCCATAAATATCGATCAATGCCTTTTGCTTTCCACACCATGCTTTCCTGTATGACACTGTATATTGAAATTGATCATTAACGGTTGCCACAATAGCTTCAACTTTAACATTGAGATCTTTCTCAACAATATATCGGACTAGTGTGCCAATCATCCTTCCACTGACATGTTTGTGGTCTCGACTCAATCCCGTAAACAAACAAATGTGAGGACACTCATATTTTATGATTTGAAAATATTCATGTTTTTTCAACAATGCAGCACGAAGCCTCCATTTACAATTTTGAACATTATCTGATGATGTGCATCGTACGGACCATAATTTCGAATGCGACTGAACTACATTGTATGTCCGATGCTTCATAATGTGATAAAGATCAACAGCTCTCCTTACATAATCTTTACTCTCAAACATTAGACTTTTAGAAAATTCAGTTATCGAGAAGTCTCAAAACTGATAGTCATAGTTCAATCTTCGACCAGCACTAACACAACCACCATCATCTAAATTTATATCGTTAAAAAATTATGGGGGTTCGTGCAAACGAGGTTGAGGTTCTCCCACATTAATATTAGCCTGAACATCTTCATCATCATTCTCATCTTCACCATCATCATTACTGCTACTGTCCTCATCCATCTAATAGTCTTCATCTCCGCTTTCATCTGACTCAAAGCCTAGATTATTAGAATTTATTCCACCGACTACCCAGTTATCGTTCTATATATGAGTGTCGTCTCCCACACCTATCACTACTTCTAGCAAAGGAGAAGTCACCATAGCAGAAGACACATGAGAAGTCACCATAGGACTCTGAATAATTGGACAACTAGAGCCGGCAGTAGTGGAATATTGTTCTGCAAATACGGCCTCAATACTATCGATTTGCACCATAAGAGTTACGAAAAGTGAGGAAGGCCCAATATTATTATCCGCTTGAGTTAAAAGCCGACTATAGTATCCAAAGTTCGGTACATCTTCCTTTTCAATATATAATTCTAAAAATCGACATTCTGAATGTTTTAAAGGAAGGATCAGCATTTCTTCGACATCTTCATCGTCATCAATTGAAACTAAGATATAATTGCTCTGCATTAACTGTCCCGATAGATTAGAAGATTTTTATTTTAATTTTATTTCATATTTTTCTTTGTCTACAAGAATACTGCTGTATAAATAGTCCAATAGTTCTTGATGTGATAATGATGAAGATACTCTAATCATCCGATTTGCAGGATGACTGTACTGCACACCAGTTTCATCATTCTATATCATGCCATCATAATACAATAGTACACGAACTCGAGTACTGGCCATTTTTTCAGAGAAACATATAACAAAATGAAAATCAAAATATTTAGTATTATTAATTATTTTATCGTTTTAAAAGACTTACATGATAAATGCATCATATCATCAACAAATAGGTACAAATAGATCATATCCCATTCGGGAATTGCATTAATTCTATAGGTTAATTACATTAATCAAATGATACGCAAAAGGGATCGAAAGAAATTTCGACAGTATTTTTCCTTAGTTCTCCCCACACGACTGAAAATGTGTAAGGAGAACTAAAAAAAATACTATCCGAAATTTCTCTCGAACCCTTCGTATATTATTCGAATAATGTAATTACCAATAGAATTAAATGCAATTCCCAAACTAGACAATCAATTGACCAATGTATATATTTTACGGTATCCGTATAAAAATATATAATCAAATATATATTTTATATGGATGTCGTAGAATATCCTACATTGATCAACTGACAGGTCTACGTTTTCATGAAATACAATATATTTTAAAATTTTTAAATTATGATCGAATTGAATTTTAAAATAAATTTGAACTAATGAGATAAAAATAAAAAATAATGAGATAAAAATAAAAATTAAAAAGATCGAAAAAGAAGGGTGCTGCAGGGCCTTATGGGTCCGCCATCGGAGGGCCACCGCTGAGGGGCCACAGTGGGGCCGCCGCTAGGGGGCCGTCGGGCCCCCACAGAGCCGACTGCCGGGGCCCACCACGGCCCGCCGTCGGTGCCCATCGTCGTGGCCCATCGCCGGGGCCCACCGCCGTAGATCGAAATAGAAGGGCGCCGCAAGACCGCACGAGCCAGCCACCGGAGGGCCACCGCGGGCCCGCTGTCGGGGCGCTGCCATCGGGGCCCGCCATCGGGGCCCTCCGTGGGGAGCCACCGTCAGGGCCACCGCCTGCCCTCTATCGCCGGCGGCCAAGGAAAAAGAGGGAGAAAGAGAGAGGAAGAGGGAGAGAGAGAGGAAGAGGGGGTCGGACAAGGGAAGGGGAGGGCCGGGGCCCGTCGTGGGGGGCCGCCGTCGGCCGTCTGTCGCCGGCAGCCAAGGAAAAGAGGGAGAGTGAGAGAGGAAAAGGGAGAGAGAGAGAAAGGGAGAGGGAGAGGAGGGGGCCGGCCAAGGGAAGGGGAGGGCCGGGGCCCGCCGCAGGGGGCCGCCGTTGGGGCGCGCGGCCCCGCCGCCGGCCCTCTATTGCCGGTGGTCAAGGAAAAAGAGGGAGAGAGAGAGGAAGAGGGAGAGACAGAGGAAGAGGAAAGAGAGAGGAGGGAGCTCACTGCCGTCGAGAGCTCGCCACCATGCCGCCGGAGAGGAGAAACGTCGGAGAAGAGGGAGAGAGTTTTTTTTTGAATTTTATGCTTCAAAAATGCTAAAGGGAATGGCATTTTTGAAAACACCATTCCCTTTGATGTTTTTTTCAATTTTTTTTTCTTTTTTTTATGGTTTTTTTAATTTTCTTTAGTTATTTTTATATGATTTTTTAATAAATAAAATTAATTTAAAATGAAGATAGTAATTTGAAATGATAATTTTTTATTTAAATTAAATTTATTTTTTTTTAATTTATAATTATAATTTTTATTTTTTTATCATTTTTTATTTGAATTATAATTATAATTTTTTTTTTTTAAATTTAAAATTATGATTTTTATTTTTGAATTAGAATTACAAATTCTATTTTTTCCAATTCAATTCTTTCCCCTTTTTTCTTTTTTATGATATTTTTTATTTTTTTATATGAATTTTTTTATTTTTTCAGATATTTTTTAAAAAAATAATTTGAAATGAAAAAAATTATTTGAAATGATATTTTTTATTTGAATTAAAGTTAAAATTTTTATTTTTTTTAAATTTTAATTTATAATTTTTATTTTTTTCATATTTTTCCCTTTTTTCACTTTTTTATGGCATTTTTTTCTTTTATTTTTCTTGAATTCAAATTAAAATTTATTTTTTTTATAATTTAAAATTATAATTTTTATTTTGTCCCATTTTTACCATTTTTTTCTATTTTTATGAAATTTTTTTAGGTATTTTTTTTATTTATTTGAAATATTTTTTAAATAAATTAATTTGAAATGGAGAAAGTAATTTGAAATGATGTCTTTTATTTTAATTAGAATTAAAAAATTTATTTTTTTTAAATTTAAAATTATAATTTTTATTTTTTTATTTTTTTGATTTTTTTATGACACTTTTATTTTTTTAATTTTTTATTTCTTTGAACATTATTTTTTAAAAAAATAATTTGAAATGGGAAAAGTAATTTGAAATGATGTTTTTTATTTGAATTAAAATTAAAATTTTTATTTTTTTTAAATAAAATTATAATTTTTATTTTTTTCTCATTTTTTCTTTTTTTATGATATTTTTTATTTTTTAAATTTTTAATATTTTTTTAGATATTTTTAAAAAAAATTAATTGTAAATGGAGAAAATAATTTAAAGTTATCTTTTTTATTTGAATTAAAATTAAAATTTTTATTTTTTAAAATTCATTCAAAATTATAATTTTTTATTTTTTTCTTCTTCTATGATATTTTTTAAAAAAATTAATTTGAAAAGGAGATTGTAATTTGAATTGATGATTTTTATTTGAATTAAAATTAAAATTTTTATTTTTTTAGAATTTAAAATTATAATTTCTATTTCTTTTCAATTCTTTTTTATGATATTTTTAATTTTTTTTACAACAATTTTTTTCGATATTTTTTAAAAAATAATTTAAAATAAAGATACTAATTTAAAATGATAATTTTTATTTTTATCAAAATTATAATTTTTATTTTTTATAAATTTAAAATTTTTATTTTTATTTTTTTTTATTTTTTACCATTTTTTTTTTGGAAGAAAAATTAAGAACACCAAATAATATGACATTTTTAAAAACACCATTTAGAATGATGTTTTTGAAATGATATTTTTAAAAACGTCATATTATTTGATATTTTTTATTTATTTATTTTTTTGACGTCGTCTACGTGAAAAATAGAGGGTGACGTGGTGATGATAAAACGTCATTCAAAATAATATTTTATTATTTTTACATCAATCTGATAAATAAGTTAAAAATTAAATTATTTATGTAAATAAATTTTTTTTACATTAATTAGGAAAAACACTCCCATTCCAATGGGCTTCTTCAAGATGGTTGGTGTACTTGTTGACTTGTCTTTTATTAGTCTCTGTCCTGCAGTAATTTATTCTTTCCAATATTGCCGATTCCAGTTACATGCACATATGAGGATTGAGTTAATTTGCATTGAAGAGCAATTACAAAATGGAGGAAAGATAGGAGATGATTTGGCTGTTTTCGAGTTGCCAGTGCAATCGCAGAAAAAATAAAGAAAACACCATGGATGTTTTAACTCTGTGATACTCAAATGAACAATAGTCCTGAATTGAAATCTTTGCCAATTGATTAAAGTGCATCCGTTTTGTACAAATTTGACATTATGTATTTCATCGTTTGAGATGCTAATATCTGAGCTCTAGGTTCTAATTTGGAGGCCCTGGTCATCTAAAAAGAGTGAAATCCCTGACAAAATGCATGATTATCTGATGATGATATCTTGAAGAAGACATGTTGTGGGTAACTTTGTATTGCTTAATGTATTTTTGTGAGACGCTCAAAATTTGCCTTGTTGAATGATTGCTTGAAAGGTTTCTTATTACTATTGAATTTATAGCTTGCCTAAAAATATTAAGATGGTTGATGGTTGATATTTTGTTAGTCATGTGCGAGTTGGTCAAGTCAAGGTCAAGAATTAGCGCTTCCTGCAACCCGCTTATTTTAAACCAAAAAAAAACTGATTTTACGCTACATCGATCATATGCAAAATCATTGATACATCTGTCTGGAGATAAAAAGGGAATGGACGCCCTAGACAGTGTCATGTTTATCAAGGAATACCTTGCACCCTTTGACATCTCTGTATGAAATCCTTTACCTTTCTAGCTGTCTATAATTTGCTGGCCTTTTCAGTTACATGTTATTGTTAAACGAATGTTACATCAATGTCAATATGTCAATGTTATTCTATGATGACCATTTATTTGATTAAAGGCTTCATTGAATGAAAAAATTCCATTACCCTGCTTGTTTCCATTTATGAAGTCTTTTGACAAAAGACTGCAAGGCTTGCTAAAGAGGTTTTATTTGTCTCAAGCTTTTAGGAGTCTATTGAGTCACTCATCTACAAATAACAAAGCGGGTAGAATTTCAGGCACTAATCACATATCTAGCAAGTTATTTTATTATACTCTTAAATTATTTGTCCACTGATTTGCACAAAATGTTATCAACTATACCTCAAGGAAAAATAATAATATAAAAAAGATAAAATTGTCCTAAGTATTTTTCGATGACAGGTTCGATTTGAGTAGCCAAATCATTAGCCACTGATAAAACCTTTAAAAATAAATTAAAAGAATTTTGTAATTTTATAATTAAAAAGAGAAATCATTATAGATATAGATTTGCATGCATATACAAAAAAATATATATCCATACATATATATACATAAATATATATATATATATACCTGCGTAGGTCCATCAGATCCAAACCAAAACTAATGAAGATTCAGGTCTAATTTAAAATCCAAACATAATTCAATAATTCACTGGATTAAATATAAATATAAATATAAATCAGCTGTGACCATCAAACCAAACAAGCAGAATCGGAACTCGGGTACGGTAATGATAATTCTAGCTGCATCCATTTTACGAATTCGATCGCATGATATCGTCTGCTGAACTTTGTCCCGTTCTTCCCCGAGCATAGCTCACGAGGATGGGCCCGCAGTTGCAGAGGCGGACGTGCAGGGAAATCCAAAACTAAAACTAAAACTAAAACAAAGGAAGAAACAACAGAAACAGTAGGCATGAAGTCCGGCACTGGAACGCGGTTGAGATCTATAATCTATTTTTGTTGTTAAATGCCTAATTAGATGAGATCTATAATCTAAAGTGACCTTAGTTTTGTCAGAGGCCAGAAGTCAGATTCTTTTAAATAAACTGGACAACTGTAAAACTTAGACTAGGAAATGTTGCATATCTCTGTCCCAAATAATGACTACTTTCCATGTATATGTCTTCCATGTAAGCATTCATTTTAATCGAAATTTGTTTTCTATGTGCAAGCATTAGAATGCCTGGGGTTGTTGATACTTGCTTAAGCAAATTGTTTTAATTTTGTATTAAATTATTAATCTTATTATACAGATTTCTAAGGAGAAGCCTTTAAATTTTGTTTTGATTGATGGTACGTGGAGCAATTCAGCTGCGATGTATAGACGTTTAAAGGTACATCCTGATCAGGATTTCTATTTCCGTGTCACCATTATTTTTATTTTTAAAGGTTGTTCAGATGTGCAAACAACTATATATATGTGTAGCTTATGTTAGAAAGTTTTAAAATGCCATGTTGGAATGTTACTTCGAATGAAAATTATCCTGGAAGCTACCGGACAACTATATGTGGAGCATCTCGGTGGCACTGAAAAGCTAGTTTTTTGCTGTCAAGTCTCTAAAAATATTAGTTCAAACTAAAGTTCATTAGATCATGTAAGATTAATATTATGCTAGGCAAGCTAGCTTCGGACCAATGTTCACACTCGTTTTTTTACCATATTTGCCAATGAGTAGTCAGGTATGTCCTCAGAGGGTCATAAAATACTATTTGCATGGGGATTCTGGAAGAGAGAAGATCCTTTAATCATCTTTTATCTAGGGCATAGCACTGGGCATGTTTGATGCACATGATGATTTAATAAAGTCCACATATGGCCAAGAATCATGCGCATGTGGATACTTTGTAATTCTCTAGTAGAAGTCAATTTGCAGCAAAGTGCATCATGAAATATCATGAACATAAAATGTGAGGAGGCAGTGGACATAATTCCCAGTGTTTTATAAGAGAACAGAGCATGAGGTTACATTGATTCAGAAGTCTGATAGGACACGAGCTTTTAGTCCTAGAGACATATTTTGTTTCATGTTTGGTTCTAAAAGAAATCCACTAAGATGCATGCCAATATTTTTCTATTATGCCAATGCCAGATTAATATTATGCTAGGCAACACAGCTTTTAGTCCTATCTGTTTGACAAGTAGGCTTGAGATCCAGTGATCAGATTTTTGTCTCTTAACTCTGAACCTGCATCATTTTCTGCATGTTTCATTGCAATTTTTCAACTGTCCTGATTTGTATGTTTTCTATCTGAACAATTCAGTTAATATTTGTTGAGTCTGAAACTATTTCTAAATGAAATCATTAACCCGGTCTTGATGGTCACCACTTTTAGTCATGTGGGACTTCAAAGAATATTTGTGTGGATCAGAACAGCTAATGTAAATTCCCACATTTTCGTAGACATTCTCGGAACTTGTCTAAATATCTTTTGAGACAAACAGAAATTTAGACCTGTTCCGTTTTAATAGCTGTAAATCAGCATTGTAGCTCTTCTGAAATTTGATACTTATGTACATTTCTGGTTGTACTTTCTCTTACAGTATTCATAATCCAATAGATAGCCATAGTTTGTTATTGATATTAGCCCACTGTCAGTGGATTATATTGCATGGGTGCAACCATCTAATGGACCAATTCTTGCTCCTCAAGTTTCATGATACGAAAGCTGGCTTGGCTTATTGGTCTCAACATGAGAACTTTGAAGAACTTTTGTGAGGATCAACTAAGCTATCAACAGTCCATTCAGTCAAACTTGTGTCAGGGAAAATCTGCAATATTTCCCAAGTCATTATCATCTACTGCAAGGTTACAAGATTTTCAGCTAGAACTCATTAGCCTGTGTATGATTGAAGGATCCTTCTTGTCTTTTGGGAATTAAATTTTCATCCAATGAGATCTAAATATTCACCATCGCTAGATGTTTTCTCGCACCTCATGGTTGTGAACTGCACCCTTTGGCACATTTTCATAGACACCTTTGCCACTTGGAAGCAGTTCTTGAGTAAGTGCATCTAAAAGGTGGTATTTTTTCTAAGAGGTATTTCCTGTACTCCTATCTCTTGCCTTCATGGCCTATCTTAAGAACCTTAGCCTTCCTCTGATATTGCCTTGTTATTGGGGTCTGTTTGGTTTGTAGACCTCCATCATTCATATTTACTCATCATTTTAGGGCATCTCATCGAGCCTTCAACTATTTGATATCTTCCTCCTGAGAGCTTCTTGCAGCCTGCCTTCCTCACAGCATCACCTTGATAGCCCTTCATTTCCTCGCTACCTTGAACAATGACTTGTGCTTCTGATCGATTTAATTGGTTAGTAACTAAATTTTATTCTCCGGAGTTTCAATATTTGCTTATAGCCATCCATACCTCTCATGAGGTTGTTTAGCTTCCAGTGTCAAGCCATCATCAACATATTTAGAGTGGCAGGTCTTTGTCCTTGGTAGACAAATAAGCGAGGGATTTTATTATACTTTCTATTGGGAGGAGTGGAGGACCTTTACTAGCTACTAGTGGCATCATCTGTGACCAAGGTTTCAAAAGCCAGAATCCATGCCATGCCGGTACCGAAACTTGACATACGTTGGCAGCATGCCATTTAATTCTTTTTTTAATTTTTAAAAGTTTCAATTTAGTGAACTTGTTTATTTTGTATTTCCTTTTATATTGGCAAGGTGCAACATGTGCCGGTGCCCCAACAGGCATTGGTGCTTGAACCTTGGTTATAATAAAGCCTTTTGCCAAAGCATTGCAATTTGCCATTTTATTAGGCGGACATGATGAATGCAGTCCTTAAGGATGACCTCTCTAAGGATTTCTACATATAGTTGTTGTTTGTTCTTCCATGTGGACCTTGTAGTTTTTGTTCCCTCTGTTGTATTATCTGTGCTCTCAAATTGGCATTTTTAGCTTGTTTGGGCTCTTTCAATTCTCTGTTCAATGCTCTCCTTGTGACCTTGCAGTTCTTGTGCTTCATGTTGATTGTATGATCATGGTTGATGACAATGCTTCACCACCTCCCTCTATCATCCCTGGAATCATTCTGTGATGAAGAGCCCTGGCCCTCTTTATTACGTTGTAGGTCTTGTGCTTATCTTGTAGATGGAACTTGTTGCAATAAAAATGCACAACTTTTAATCCGAATGATCATGAGCATTTGATTGGTCATGTTGTTATTTCTACTGGCCCTGTTCACTATGGTCTCATTTTCACATTTCTTGATAACTCCACAAGAGTACTCTCTCTCTCTCTCTCTCTCTCTCTCTCTCTCCCTCCTGCTCACAAGCTTTAGCTTGATTTGGTTTGTGGTTCTATTGATTAGTGGTCTGGTAATGGCTTTTGAGTCTTCCTTGAACTATCAACTGAAAGAGTTGGAAGCATGGAGTCATTTTGGTTCTAGCATTGAGGCCTACTACTGACAGAGCTTTTTTCAATTCCACTTCTCCAACATTTGTGCTGCATCTGTAACTGCAATTTGTTATGAGAAAATATCGTGATTAAGATTGCTGATTGTTTCATTATTTACAGGTGGACGAAGCATATTAAAACTGATTGCCACCTTTTCCAATGATTCCATCCTACCATTTCTCACTTCCTTGATCTAGTTCCTCAAGTGGCTTATGGACTTCATGGAATTACTGTTTGTTTTCAGTATATAATGGGCAACTTTTTGATGATTCATCTAGTTTTAGAGTTTTCTCCCCTTTTTTCTTTTGTAGCGGAGGGTGGCCAATTATTGTCTACGGTAGGCTGCTCTTGCTATTGGATTCTATTTTATGTCTACATACTGTCCAAAACTTGCTCCTTAACTGTCAAATGGTATTGTGAAAACTTTACTGTCTATAAAGGATTACTTCTTGTATTAGTGGTGCTACTAGGAATCTTTTTGTGACAATTATAGATCTAATTTAATGATTGCTTTTGTGAAGTATTTACTATGTTCAATAATAGGCAAGTTTTTGAATTAGGAAGGAAAACCTTTTGGTTTCCTCACTCATGACCACCTCATGGATAGTGCAACAACTCAGGATTTCACTCAAAAAAGCTAGCTGGAAGGTATTATTTAAGTTCTTTGGCTTTATATCCAGTGCATAGCCGATGTGGAACTAAACACACACCCATGCGTGTCCTCACATATGTCTCTTGTTTAAATTTTGGCATTTTCGTCAGGTTAAAGATCCAAATTTATTCAAATTCAATCATAAATATCATAATCTCATGGTTAGTCTAATTGGACTTATGTTGAGGTGTTCTCTGCTCATAAGGCCATGGGTCGGATCCATGCTGATACCATTTTTTAGTCTGGCGAGAATGCTTGGGGCTTAAATAGGAGGAGTATATGAGGATTCGTGCGGAGTTGTTTTTAGTCCCATATCAACTATGCATTGGATAGGTCTTGGATACTTATATAAGATCAATGAATATAAATAATACCTTTCAGCTAGTCTTTTTGGGTGAGATCCTAGGTTGTTCAGATAGTGCCTCCAGTAGATGGTGCTTTTAGCTGCCATTTATAGAGTACATAATTTGACTAAAATTTTTGCTTATCCCTGGTCATTCGGCACTGGATCAAAGGCTTGCTGGTGATAAAAACTGAACTCTAAGAACGTAGCAGAATCATTAGTTGTTTGTCATGTAGATTTAGACTGTGAGTTTTTGGGAGAAGTGTTTGCATAGTCTATTGAACTTATTGCTATCAAAATTAAGTGGTGCAGGACCGGTGGACATCATTATGTGAAGATGAAGATCTACCTTGTATTTCTCTATCAACCCTGGGAGCTTCCCTGATGCATAAGCTGCGGTGAGAAGTGGACCATTTATTCTTCTGCCACTTTGTAAAATTATCCCTCAGCATTCATTTTTTTCTTACTGTCCTGATTCACTAATTCTTATTGATCCCATTTGAAACGCATAAAAAACAGGCCTCAACCATCTTGGGATCGCACCTGTACAGCAGCAGCTGCTGCCGGTCTTCTCTCGGAACTACATCTTTGTCCTGAGCTCAGCGTGCACGGATTGGATGAACAGGCTGAAGCAGTGGAGGATGCCATAGATGTATTGCTCCATGCACTCACCACTCGGCGACTCAGGAGGGGTAGGTCCATCACACGTAAAGACAGACATTTGGATCTAATCAAATAGGCGATGCTCGTTTTCATGAGAGAATGCAAGCAACTCAGCTTGTTTTACCCATCATCGTGTACGCTTGGCAATTGTAGCCAATCTTTTTTGAGGTCAAGATTCTAACCACTGTCCACAAGGGAAAAAAAAAAAGGAAAATTAAGTGATTTTTGTGGGAAATGCTGCAATTTTATTTTTGCTGGTACCGATGCTTGATTGATTCGGCCAGTGCCTGCTGTGGTTCAAATTCAGTTGTTCTGAGTACTTGATGGTGATATCCATTTTTTAATGCTGACAGTTATAATAGTTTGCCGACCATGCTACTGATCCCCCATTTTTCTACGTTCCGACGAGGACTTCGGGCTTGTTTGTCATTGATGTATTTTTTATCTTTTATTTAAAAAAAATCATAGAAATCAAGATAAAAATATATTTAATGATATTTTTATTTTTAAAATTATTTTTATTATTTTACAAAATAAAAAAGAGAAAAATTCTCATTTAACTTTTTTCAAAATAAAGAAATACATTTTTTTTACCACTGATACTATACCACAATATTTTATTGTCATCTCCACTATTATTATCATCATCATTATCATTTCTACCAACAATATTATTGATGCCAGGATCATTATCTTCAACATTGTTATTGTCGTCATCAGTCCTGCTGCCGTCTCTACTATGTCACTAATGTCATCTGTCATCTTCTTCGTTACCATTATCATTTCATCCGTTATTATCATGTTTATCTTTTTTAAAAATGACTATATCATATATTATATATTTTTAAAGTAAAAAATTGATTTTTTTTTTTTAAATGAAAGTGATGCCAAACGTTACTTAGTTTTAGGTTGTGCTTTTTGCTTCTACTCCACGGAGGAAGTTTGAATCTTATAATGATTACATTTTTTGGGTTACCAATTATTGAAATTAAACTTTGGGCAAACTATTAATCCATAGCAAGAAGCACTTTGTTAAGAACACCTTACCCCTACCCCACCCACAGAAAAAGATAAAAAGGATATAAGCACTTTCACCCCAGTTAGCTTTTGATTTGCAAATAAAACAAACAATTTTTATAAAAACAAGCTAAAATAACCTGTTTGTATTGGATATTACCATTCCAAGAAAAAGTTGCTGTAAGAAGACGCATTCAAGGCTGGATGGTCTACACAAGCTTGAAGTGTGATATATGTGTAAACTCAATTAATAATTGTTGTTGAAATTTGACCTTAATTGGATAATAGATATATTATAGGTTGTTGGTAATATTTAATTATTTATATCTAGTTTTTTTAAATATGTAAAGTATTTTTTTAATGTTTTATTATTTTTAGCAAAATAAAAAAATTATGAAGCCTGAGTTCTGGTTCAAAGAACGAAGGCCGAGTGAGTAAGAGTCAAGCTTGGACCTAGAAGGTAAGCACAAAATTTGGGCCAGATTGACCTTTGGACAAGGATTTGTCCAGCCCGACGCAGCCCATGAAGAGGTCTAGTCTAGTTGTAAGCTTTGCCTTAAAGTGTTTATTTATGTTACCATTTTCTTTAAATGGATTTCTTTCTTTTTTCGGTAAAGAGTAAATGGATTTCTTTAAATGGATAAAGCATCTTGAACAGGTAGTTACACTAAAAGTTGTAGCCAAGCAAAAATAGGATAACCCTCTTTCCACAGGGCAACTTGTGAACACGTACAAGGCCAGCAAGGGTACAGAATGAGCCATGTTTTTTCCGGTCAAGGAAATCGCCAGGTCCTCAACGGTAGACTTTGGTCGCAAGATTAGCTGTGCAGAAGCGCATTAGACTGCCGTTTTGTTTGGAAATTGTCGACCAGACCCTGACTCAAGCATCCAACCGATTCACTTTAGGTCTAGTCATATGGCCACCTTTAAAACAGGCGTCTAAGCCAACTCAAAAGTCCTAGATTTTTTTAACTTCCGGTCTTATATGAACAAGCCTTGGGACGGACCTCCTTCCCAATGGCGGCGGGAGGCATAACAGCGTCACCCATCCATGGATCCACGCGGTTGGATATGTCGGACATCCTATTCTGGAGATATCCACAATAATCCTAACCGGTCCCTCCTTTAGATTTAGATCGATACTCCCTTAGATTTATATCCAGAATATCCAGAAAATCTCCTATTCTGGAGATATCCAGAATAACCCATCGATTTTATTCCCACGCCAAGGGCGGTTCCACCCATCCTCCCTCGTTTTTTCATCACCGCTTTCCAGCTTCCACCTGTTCTAACCGAACCAAACCCTTACCCTAACCCTAATTCCTTCTTCGTGGCCTACCTTCATGCCGTCTCCCATGGCGCCGGCGCCGGCGCCTGCGCCTGGCGACGGCCTCAAGAAACTCGAGTACCTCTCTCTCGTCTCCAAAATCTGCACGGAGCTCGAGTCCCACGTCGGGTGCGGCGACAAGGTCCTCGCCGAGTTCATCACCGAGCTCGGCTGCAGGTCCGAGACGGTGGAGGAGTTCGATGCCAAGCTCAAGGAGAACGGTGCCGAGATGCCCGACTACTTCGTGCGCACCCTCCTCACCATCATCCACGCCATCGTACCCCCAAAGCCCAAGCCCGCCAAGCCCTCCTCCGACCAGAATCAAGGCAGGAAGAAGTCCTCCGCCTTCCCCGCCCTCTCCCACCCTGACGACCCCGAACGCGCCAAGGAGCTCCGCCGCGAGATCGAGCGAGACGCCGAGATCAAGGACGCTTCTGAGGCCCGCAGCCGCAACGATTACCGCGATCGTGATCGCGGCCAAGATCGGGATCGGGACCGACATCGAGACTGGCGACGTGATCGAGATCGAGAGTATAGGCGAGATAGAGATAGAGATGGAGATAAAGACAGAGACAGGGACAGACATAATAGAGATAGCGGTCACAGAAGGGATAGAGATAGAAATAGGTATGATAATTCTAGGGCATATGACGATGAGGAAGAAAATGGTAGGGATGGGAGAAACCCTAACCCTAGCAATCGGAGGAATGCGGACGAGCCGGAGCTCTATAAGGTGTATAAGGGTAGGGTTTCGCGAGTGATGGATACGGGGTGCTTCATCCAGCTGAATGATTTGAGGGGAAAGGAGGGTCTGGTCCATGTTTCACAGATTGCAAATAGAAGGGTCACTAATGCAAAGGATGCAGTGAAGCGCGATCAAGAAGTGTTCGTGAAGGTGATCTCAGTGTCTGGGCAGAAACTTAGCCTTTCCATTAGGGATGTGGACCAGAAGACCGGAAAGGATCTGCTTCCAATGAGGAAGCACTCGGAGGATGAGTCATTGAGGGCGAACCCTTCAAGTGGGAACAAGGGGCCAGTGACAAGGACTGGCCTATCAGGCATCACGATCGTGGAGGAGGATGAGAATGGATCGTCTCGGCGACCATTGAAGAGGATGAGCTCACCAGAGAAGTGGGAGGCGAAGCAGCTGATTGCTTCTGGGGTTTTGGATGTCAGGGAGCATCCTATGTTCGATGATGATGACGATGGGATGCTGTATCAGGAAGAAGGGGCTGAGGAAGAGCTCGAAATCGAGCTCAATGAGGATGAGCCTGCATTCTTGCAAGGGCAGAGCCGGTTCTCAATTGACATGTCCCCTGTCAAGATTTTCAAGAATCCAGAAGGTTCTTTGAGCAGGGCAGCAGCACTCCAGTCAGCTCTCATTAAGGAGAGGAGGGAGGTCCGAGAGCAGCAGCAGAGGACAATGCTTGATTCCATCCCGAAGGATCTTAACCGTCCATGGGAGGACCCTCTGCCAGAGACAGGTGAGAGGCACCTTGCTCAGGAGCTGAGGGGTGTTGGATTGTCAGCCTATGACATGCCTGAATGGAAGAAAGATGCATATGGAAAGGCTTTAACTTTTGGGCAGAGGTCAAAGCTTTCAATACAGGAGCAAAGGCAGAGTCTTCCAATCTATAAACTAAAGAAAGAGCTGATTCAAGCTGTGCATGATAACCAAGTGCTGGTCATCATCGGTGAGACCGGTTCAGGGAAGACAACACAAGTGACTCAATATCTGGCAGAGGCAGGTTACACAACGAGAGGAAAAATTGGGTGCACACAGCCTCGTAGGGTGGCAGCAATGTCGGTTGCGAAGAGGGTGGCAGAAGAATTCGGTTGTCGTTTGGGAGAAGAAGTTGGTTATGCTATTAGGTTTGAGGACTGCACTAGTCCAGAGACAGTGATCAAGTATATGACAGATGGTATGCTTCTTATGGAGATCTTTATTGATGAAAACCTTTCACAGTACTCTGTTATCATGCTCGATGAAGCTCATGAGAGAACAATGCACACAGATGTTCTTTTTGGGTTACTAAAACAGCTAGTGAAACGCAGGCCTGACCTTCGGTTGATAGTCACTTCTGCTACACTTGATGCAGAAAAGTTCTCTGGTTATTTTTTTAACTGCAATATCTTCACCATTCCAGGGAGAACATTTCCAGTGGAGATACTCTACACGAAGCAACCAGAGACTGATTATTTAGATGCAGCACTAATTACTGTTTTGCAGATCCACTTGACAGAACCTGAGGGTGATATTCTTCTCTTTTTGACCGGCCAAGAGGAAATTGATCATGCTTGTCAGTGTCTTTATGAGAGAATGAAAGGTTTAGGAAAGAATGTTCCAGAGTTGATTATCTTGCCAGTATACAGTGCACTTCCTAGTGAAATGCAATCCAGGATTTTTGACCCTGCACCTCCTGGAAAGAGGAAAGTGGTTGTGGCTACTAATATTGCCGAGGCTTCTTTGACAATTGACGGGATATATTATGTTGTTGATCCTGGTTTTGCAAAGCAAAATGTGTATAATCCGAAACAAGGAATTGATTCGCTGGTCATCACTCCCATTTCACAAGCATCAGCCAAGCAGCGAGCTGGGCGTGCTGGGCGTACTGGCCCAGGGAAGTGTTACCGTCTTTACACAGAGAGTGCCTACCGTAATGAAATGTCACCCACCACAATTCCTGAAATCCAAAGAATCAACCTCGGGTCAGCAACTTTAACTATGAAGGCCATGGGGATTAATGACCTCTTGTCATTTGATTTTATGGACCCACCATCGCCTCAAGCACTCATATCTGCCATGGAACAACTATACAGTCTTGGAGCATTGGATGAGGAGGGGCTTCTAACCAAATTGGGTAGAAAAATGGCTGAATTTCCACTGGATCCACCATTATCAAAGATGCTTCTGGCCAGTGTTGACCTAGGGTGCAGCGATGAGATTTTGACAATCATAGCAATGATTCAGACTGGGAATATCTTCTACAGACCAAGGGAGAAGCAAGCTCAAGCGGATCAGAAAAGAGCCAAGTTCTTTCAGCCAGAAGGTGACCACTTAACATTACTTGCTGTATATGAGGCTTGGAAGGCTAAAAATTTTTCTGGGCCATGGTGCTTTGAGAACTTCGTGCAGTCGCCTTCCCTTCGGAGGGCACAAGATGTCAGAAAGCAGCTTCTTACTATTATGGACAGGTATAGTTTCTGCACTTTGACCTTTTGATTTATCTATTATTTTGCTTTTTGACTTGTACTGGTCAATTGTTAATGGTCCAGATAGTAGTGATGTCGGTTGTCATTCCTTGTTGCATGCACTATATAGATTATCTGCATATTTTCATGTGCACATGCATCTTTGTGTTATTGTATTATCTAAGTGGTATATTGCATATGCTGCAACTGTTTTATGTTTCATATTCACTCGTGCTGTATGTTAAGTTATTATATGTATATTTTCTGCCTCTACTTTTGTGTTTTGTATTGTGCATGGTATCGATTATTTTTGTTGCATTTTTAGTGTGTGTTTTAGAGTATCATTAAAAAATAATAGAGTGCATTTAAGTGCTTCCTTGTTTCTTATATGTTTCAGTTATGTTTCCATGGTCTTCACTTGATTCCAAGTCGCCTTATGCATCGATTACCACTAACGAATGTCCCTAGTTCTTGAAAAGCTATAATAATTAGTGGTCATTGGTTTTACATTTTTGTCTCTGTTAATTTCACATATTATCCTAAAACATATCCAGTATGGGAACTTGAGACTTATTTAGACTGTGGTCATGCCATTATCACTTGTAACTCTTAAAAGAATTTGATAACCTATCACTGTCAAACCCTTAGCAGCCAGAATCTTCTACAGAGGCTTCATCTTTCTCGAGTCTTTTTTGAACCTACTCATGTAGTTGCTCCCTTGGCACATGCTTTGTTGAACGCTTTGCTTATGTGCTTTGCACTAGTCCACTAATTCAGGTACCTAACCACGACCTTGATGGAACTGTATTTAAACTTTATTTAGATTTCTAGATGATTAATGACAATAGAGCCACTTTCATCAAGTTGTGATGGATGGAGAAGATATCTGGCTGTATTTAGGAAGTTCGTGATTTGCATAATTGGGGTACTGAATCTTGCCAACTAGCATGTAAAGAGGTTTAGGAGGCCAGTAGAGATGGGAGAGATTAAATTGAGTCCATTCAGTAGAAAGTAGGAGAGCTGGTGCTCAGAGGGGCCTCGGAGGGGGAGAAACGTCTTACTATGAAAATTTGTTGTGCTGTTTACCAGAAAATGTGCTACATTTTAAAAAAAGATGTGATGGTAAACCTTAGGGATTTCATGACAAAATCCCTGCAAAGGAATTGATGCCACCCCAATAGCTTTTGTGTCCAAGAATCAATTCATTGCTGTTCTAATGATTGTGAACCTAAATAGCATTCTCCAAACGTGCTAGTGAAGTGGTGGCTGAAAGTTTAAAGAGGTTTCTTGCTAACATAATATCTGAATAATCATAATGCTTCAGTGAGAGTTGATTTGTTGTTGTGTATCTTGGTAATTTTCATCTCCACTTGAGTGGGTTCATGGCCGACTTGAAAATCTCTTTAAAATCTTTGCAACGTGGATTCTAAGTTCTCATGGTTTTTGCTAACTGTAGTTTGAGTGGGTTAATGGTTGACTTTAAAAAAAAAAAAAAAAAAAAAAAGAAGCCTGGTTCTGTTTTTCTTCAAAATATCTGATCGTGCAGACTCTAAGTTCTTATGGTTTACACTAAATATAGTGGAATATAGTATAAAAAGTATAGGTAGATTAGAAAAAGTCCTAAATATTCATAATCTTTTGAAATTTATCTTTTAAGAGCTTCTAGGGTTCATGCAAGGGACTTTAACAAAGGGTCCACATCTCTCTCTCTCTCTCTCTCTCTCTCTCTCTCTCTCTCACACATACACACTCTCTCTCTCATGCATGCGTGCATTTTGATTCTGAAGAATAATAGCAGATCGTTGGTACGGGAAAAATGATATGTTTAGTTAAAATCTATTGGTAATGGGAAGAGATGTGTATCTTTACCCATCTCCAATATGCTAGTAGCGGCACTCTGGTAATTACAGTAGTACAAATAGTAGGAAAGTCTTGATTATACATATTTCATAGAGAAGGAGAAATTCTACTCAAATTTCTCTTTAAAGTCCTTTTGATATCTTCCATAAGGGAAAAAGAACATTTGCATCCCACATACATCTTTGATCTTTCAAATTTTCATATTTGGGCAAATTATTCCTGTTGTGTGAGAACAATTGCTGAGGATCTGATACTTTGTTAGAGAAACAAAAGCTATGAGGATCTGATAATTTGTTAGAGAAACAAAAGCAATTAAAAGAGTTGTCTTTAAAATTGTCATACCGACATATTTTGCGAGACATGTTGGTTGGGCACATCATATGATTTTAGGTGGATTATGGATAATAATACTCATTGTTTCTATCACTTTCTCCTTCCATTATAAGTGATCCAAATGATCTCATGGCATATTTCCTAACCTTTGCCATTCATTGCGCTCATTCAGGTATAAACTGGATGTTGTCAGTGCTGGTAAAAACTTTACAAAGATACGGAAGGCAATTACTGCAGGATTCTTCTTCCATGCTGCTAGGAAGGACCCCCAGGAGGGATACAGAACCCTAGTTGAGAACCAGCCGGTGTACATCCATCCAAGCAGTGCTTTATTTCAGAGGCAACCAGATTGGGTCATGTATCATGAGTTGGTTATGACAACAAAAGAATACATGAGGGAGGCCACTGTCATCGATCCCAAATGGTTAGTAGAATTGGCACCAAGATTTTATAAGGGTGCAGATCCTACAAAGTTGAGCAAAAGGAAGAGGCAAGAGCGTATCGAACCACTTTATGACAGATATCATGAGCCAAACTCATGGCGTTTGAGTAAACGCCGTGCTTAATGAGTGTATCATAATCACCTTTCTACTCCTGTTTTCCGGGCTGTGTTTTATTTATCATGATGCAGCTGCCGTGGCCAGTTCCACGCTAAATTCTTAAGTCTGTATATATTTATATTCTCTATTTTCTTATCCAAGGCAGGTTCCTCTTCAATAGAGAACGTTAAACCTTGGGCTTGACGGAATATCATCATTTGCTACGTGGATGGAAAGAAATTTGACCTGATGATTGGTCGACGTATTTCTGTTATTAGACTGGATAAGAAATGTTTGTGCTGTGAATAAACAACAGCAACCAGTGGATAGGTTTCTGCTTCTGCTTGTCCTCCAAATACGCCAGATTAATGCAGACCAAGCTTGGAATTTATTCCTTTTACTGCCGTTAGCTCTTTGAATCGGTACAGTGATGTATGCAAATTCTTTCCCACAGTTTTTACAGGACAGAATAGACTGTTATGGTTGCCCTGGCTGTGGTCGATCAACTGGAAATGATCTTCCCTAATTTCCTCTTCGGGAGAAGCCTTCCCAAGTACACCGAAGAAGCTCTAAATTTCGTTTGGGAGCTGAAAATCCTAGTTGATAGATGTTGAGAGGGGGACTGTGGTGAGACCTTTTCGCCATGCGAAGGAATTTCTTACCAATATTAGCCTGCTTTCCTCCCGACCCATCTGCTTTCCCCGCCACTCGGAAGTTCTAATTAAACAACCCAAGCTGCCACCATCAGCCTCTTGTTCTTTATTCATCATATCCCGACTCCAACTCTCACCCTCCTTTCTATTCCCCTAGCGCTACCTCACCGCCTTCGCTCATAAGTACCAATGTCTAAGGCATCAAGGGCCTGCGTCCTTTTGCTCACGCTCCTGGCCATGGCCGCTGCCCTCTCCGCTGCCATCGCCGGGGCGATGAGACATGAATCGAGAACCTTATTCAGCCTAACCTTGGATTCCAAGTTACGGTACACACCTTCCTTCAGGTAAGTTCTCTCTCCACCACCACTTGTTCATTACCATAAATTAAAGAACATGGAGAGATGCTTCCGAGTGCAAAGAAATGCAAACCAGCTAAAATAACATTGTTGGCTATTGAACGTTATTTTAGAAAGAAAATTCTAATATTACAGGACGTCTAACTTTGCAAATGCCCACACGTCCAACTACATTATTTTAGAATCTATAATTAAAGCAGGACCGTGCTTAGGTGGGCATAATCTGTTTTAAAGATTGCACATGGCAGCATCTCTTCGAGACAGAAATCTTTTAGGACTCATTGGGTTCACGAAAAATTTTTTTTTTTTTGAAAAATCTTGAGAAGTTATTTTTGAAGAATAGAATTTTGATATGTTTGATTAATCACAGAAAAATTGCTTATTGAAAAGTAGCTTATATTTGGTTGAGCACCTATTTTCGAATACTGTATAAAATATCTATTATATCCTTAATAGTTATAAAATTATACATTTTTCTTCTAAACTTTATATAAATAATAATATTTATATTAATATAAATATAATATTCATATATTATAATATAATATTAGATCGTAATAATTTATTATATTAATAAATATAATATATATTATATTATGTTAATATAATACTAATATTTTAATATAATAATTTATTAATATTTTAATTAATATAATATTATATTAATATAAATATTAATATATTAATATAAATACTATATTAATATTAATAAAAATATTATATTAGTATAAATATTAAAATATAATAAATATTATAATATTAATATTATATTATATTATCATCGTTCAGTATTTCATCTTAACTATTTATAATATTTTGTAAAATCTTAGCTACAGATCTTAAAAGGATATTTTGAATAAGAAAAAAAATCTTATCATTTCTTATCCAATAAGAAGTGCCAAAATCCATCTCCTCCATGAATTTCTATTTTTCATGAAATATGAGAAGTGACTTCTTATAAAAAATATTATTATTATTATTATTTATTTTAAAACTCTAATCAAAGAGAGAATCTCTCTTCACTCCACTTTCTAACCAAACAATCCTTGGATGCAGCTTGCATTTGAGAAGCATACAAGATACAATTTACCAAATCATGTATTGGAATTTATATGGACCGAGATTTTTATGCTAGGAATCAAATGTCATGCTAGATGTGTTGCTGCTGTTCATTTGGACCCTTTTCAATGATCATTAAAAAGGGCAACCCAAAATCATAAGAGAATTCTATAAACTAGTTAGTGTTTCTAAATCAGTCACATTAACCCAATGGCATCCAGGGAGAGGGAGAAGGCCGCGGGCGATTTCGAATCAAGAGCCTTTCTTCAAGTCCCAGTCTCCTCTACTTTCGGTCTCTAGAGCCGCCTGATGGCGATTTTCTCTTCCTCGTCGTCGGAACCATCGGAGACGGGCACCAGGGCGTGGATCCTCCACGGGCTGGTGGTCGGTTCCGCCGTCGCCGCGGGGGTGGCCGGTGGCTACGCCGCCCTACGCTGGTTCGGGAAGTTCCGAAGCAGGGTGGTGGGAATAATCCCCGCTCGCTTCAACTCCTCGCGCTTCCAGGGCAAGCCCCTCGTCCCAATCCTCGGCAAGCCCATGATCCAAGTAAACCCTCCTCCTTTCCTTCTCTCCTTTGTGTAGTTCAAGAACTTGAAGTGTTGATTGGTTTCTTGACAAGAATATCTTACAAGCTCTTAGTTGGAATCAATGAAATCTTGATTGCATACTAGGTATCAGTATCTTGAAATTTTACAGTTTTGGTCAGAATTCTTGACCTATAGATCATGCTTGGAATTACATATGTAACAACGGGTGAGTTGTGGTCGCAATTTTGCCAACTATGTGTCGGTAGACTAGTTGTCTAAAATTTCTATCTGTAGTGCTACTTTATCCTTGAAATCTTAATCTCAATTCTTGTCCTGTTTCAAGATTATTTCAATCCCTATCACTGAGAGCTCTAAACCTATGGGATGACAATAAGTGAGTTTCAAATAGGTCTTTTTTGCCAATGACCAATCTGATATCCGAAATAGGTGGTACTTTGTGATAAGTACCTATATACGAATCAGCTGGTTATGGTTTGTGTCAAAATAACCTTAGTAACCAAAAAAAGAAAGAAGGAAAGAAGCTTTCAGAGAGTCTATAAGCTTATATGTATGATCTGTTAATAAACTATTTGGAGCAAAATTTTCGTAAGAAAACCATGAGAACATTGACTGAGAAGTGATCTCTAAGCAAACAACCGATACACAAGTCAGTTTTTATGTAAAGCATGCATTAGTTATGTGATTTAGAATACAAACGATTAAAAGAGGATTTCTGAGATTTGGATGTTGATGTGTACAACACTAAGCTGTTGTATGTACCAAATTGTTTTGGGGTTGCAACTCTCGCTTTTAACAAACTGTATCATTTTACTGGTTCTAAAGGTTTAAAAGAATGGTATGTCTTTTTTTGTGTGTCTTTTTGGTTATTTATTCGAACATGAGTAATGGTTATGCATATGATTTTTGCATTTGAATACAGATTTATGCTGGGAGGTAGTGTCTTCTGTTAAGATAAGGCAATACTTTGGTTCTGCATGAAAAATGTGCTTTTCTATGTTACCTTACTTTAGAACAATTTAGTTTGTATGTGATGGGTTGCAAGAACTTTATGTTCTACAGTAGCACATTCTTAACACTTGCTGGTATTTTGCGGTAGTATCTATTGATATAATCCTCTATTGTATTCACCTTTTTGTGTTATATTACTGTTGTAGAGGACATGGGAGAGAGCAAAGTTGGCTTCTTCTCTGGAACATGTCGGTAAGCATATGTACCTGATTGAGATTTACTTCTTTCTATAGCTGTTCATATCATACCATGGATAGGTGATTGCTTATAGTGTGTATATGTACAACCATGTTTTAGAGCAGATGCTTTTCTCTGCAAAGATGTTTAAGATCATAGCCTGTCATCTGACTGTTGTCTTTTAGACGACCATTGAAAAATAAACAAGGTAAAGTTCAGTCAGCAGACACTGGCTTTCCGTTAATCAGGACAGATCTACAATCCCAATTTTGACATAGTAGATCAGATTAAGGATTCAAGTATTAAAGTTTTGTATAAATCAAATATCACATTGAAGTATGACAAATCAAATTTAAGATATATTTCATTAGGCAAAAGTAGTAGATATATGGACAAGAGAAGAAAAGAGGGAAAAGGGAGAAGGAGAGAAGATGCTTTCCTGAGGTAGATAGGTAGGCTGTAGGCAGACATAAAAGGATGGAGAGAGAGAGAGGCTTCCTGTTCTTTTCTTTTGGTCCCTCTAATTTTGCAAAGATTAAAAAAAATATATAACTGAAAGGACAAAGAAGGAAACAAACTTGAGCTTCCTCTACAAACTAACATCCTATTCCTCGTAGTTGAATTTTATAAGCCACATACATTTGTCTAAAATCCTTTTTAGCAGCATTTGTCCAAAATCTGCGGAGACGTGAGTTGCATTTTCGGTAGAATTTCCTGCCAGTCTAGAAACCCAATTACCAAAGGGAAGGTAGTAAATTTATGGCTCACATGGCTCTGTTAGATTATAGGCATGTCCATCACAAAATCTTAGCTTCTGCTATTTAGCTGCCTTGCTTCCATACACGTTTGCTTTATAACTAGATCCACAATAAACTTGAATTTCCAATGCAACCTTGAAAAATCTCATCACGTCAAGTTCTTATATTTATAATGTGGGCAGATATGACATGCTAAGAGTGCCAAGACTAATTAGTGTGCTTTTGGTCCGACCAAGAACTTCTTCCTCGACATTAACCAGCCAAACTCATCCTGCATAGTTGTCAATTGGTAGATTAAAAGAGTGTGGATCACATTTATCTTTTCATGTGTAGGGAGGATTGTCAATAGCTAATACGAGAATGACCAACTAGCCTTAGCCCAAATAATTGGTAGAGTGATCCATTTGGAGGCGATCTTTGTATGAAATCTTGAAGTTAATGTTGTTTGAGTTACAAAGCCATGGGCAGATGGTAGGCCTGAAGCCTCCGTATCCAGCCTCTCTTCTCAAATACCAAATAAATGCTAATGCAAGAGTTATCACTCTTCCCAGCTTTTGTTGGAATACCAACTTAAACTTTGTGTATGCCTTACCTTGTAATGATTTCCACATTTTAAAACTATTAAGACTTTCGCTAAATGATATCATAATGATTTTTTTACTCTCATCCACACCTGTTCACAGGTCAGACAGCCTACTCGGCCTGCTCGAACCTGAAGCCATTTAGGCAAGCTCGAGCCAAATGTTTAGGCCTACCGGCCAGGCTGGGTCAGGCCTATAAAATAGGCCCACTTAATGAACAGGCTGGGCTCAAGTTTCAGGATTAAAGCTCAGCTTGATTTTTTTTTATTTATTTTCTTGTGTTATTTATATATGTTTGATGTGTGTAGACATAATTGACAATTCCTGTTGATACGTGAATTTAATCAGATAATAAACATGTTGTAGGTTGTTCTCAATATTTAATTATTCATATTTAGGTTTTTAAAATATTTTAAGGCTTTTTTAATATTTTGTACTTAAAAATTTAAAAGGTCATGAAATCCGAGATCTGGCTCTAAGTTTGAGTAAGAGCCATGCTTGGGCCTAAGAAAATTGTGTTAACCTTTGGGGAAAGCTTGGCCTAGCCCGACCTATGAACAGGTCTACTCTAATCATAGGATATTAGATAGATTAGTAGTATGATGCAACAGATACAAGCACAAAACATTTACTTAGATGTAGTTTACTACTATTGGAGCTGCTGGTGGGACATGACTTCCTGCTGCTATGTTATCTTGGAGAAGCTCTATCGGAAATGTGTGCTAGCGAGAGTCCTGGTCATGTAATTTTCTGGAGCTTAGTTCATACTATATAATTCATCAAATACTTGAGTTCATAACCAGATGGTGACGCTTTTCTTGGTCAAATTTTCTAATATGTATCTGTGATGATGATCATATATTTTTGGTAGTTATATATGCTTTCATGAAGGAAAACAGATGATTAATGCTTTCATTTTAGTTCTTTGGTCTGTCTATGGAATTATAACTAGTTGGTTTATGTAATGGTAGCTACAGTCTTTACTGTGTAGCAAGAAAAACAACAGCCCTTACTAGATTTGATCTCTTTCTGCACCAGTCGCAGTGCTCATTTATTTTATTTCTTAGGTTTGTCTAGTGGCAACGTTGTGAGTAGCTTTCTGGTTTATATAATGGTAAATTTACAGTTTTTACTGGATTTGCTCTCTTTTGTGCCAGTTGTGGCGACAGATGATGAAAAGATTGCAGAATGTTGTCGAGGATTTGGAGCTGATGTGATAATGACATCAGAATCTTGCCAAAATGGTAAGGGGATCTCATGGGATGTGTCATGCTTTTGAGCGATTTCGTAATATATATAATATTCATTGTTCAATTTGCAGGCACTGAACGCTGCTGTGAAGCTCTCCAAAAGCTCAAAAGAAACTATGATATTGTTGTGAACATTCAAGGAGATGAACCCCTTATTGAACCAGAGATAATAGATGGTGTAGTTCAAGCGTTGCAGGTGCTTGAATTATTTACTATGGAATTGCTTGTGGAATTGAGATTTCTTACTTTTTGGTCGAACCAAACAATTTGGTACTATAGTATCCTTGTGCTTATTTAATTACTTTGTGGGCTGTAGAGAGCTCCTGATGCAGTGTTCAGTACTGCTGTCACATCTTTAAAACCTGAAGATGGACCTGATCCCAACCGGGTGAAGTGTTTAGTGGACAAATTTGGTTATGCAATATATTTCTCTAGGGGTTTGATTCCTTATAACAAGTGAGTTCTATGGTATATGTCAGTTGAACCATGACTTTGATTTATCTTAATCCATGAATTGCTGTTTCCTGATATGCTCATACATTTTAAAGGTCAGGGAAAGTCAATCCACAGTTTCCATATCTACTTCACCTGGGCATTCAGGTTTGTGTTTTTTTTTTTTTTAAGAAAAGAAAGGGAATGTTTGTGAGTTAATGCTCTTCTTTTTGTGCTGTCTGTGTTGTCATATATCTTGTCCAAGGATGGTTTGTCTGGTTGTGTTCTAGGATGCCTTTTTAATTTACAATCCTATTTTTGTAATTATCTGCTAGTACTGATATTCCTTTTTCTAGTCAGAGTTATGATTCAAAGTTTCTTAGGATATATCGGCAACTTCCACCCACTCCATTGCAACTAGAAGAAGACCTAGAGCAACTGAAAGTTCTTGAGAATGGATACAAGATGAAGGTAATTCTGAACTATTTGCAACTTATTGGAATCATATAAGACCAATGACATTCGTTATTGCTTATTTTTCAGTAACCTACTTTTTTCAAATCTTTGATTGTTATTGGCATTTCCATCTACTTATCAGCTTCTTTTTGTTATGAAATATCAAGATTTGAACTTTTTTATGTTAGGACTTACTCTTGTTTCTTATTTAATTTTCATGTACTGTTCAACAGAATGTTCTTCCACTGCTGTGCCAGTTGGTATGGGAAGTAATTCCTAGGATCACTGAAACATTAGATTTAATGTCTCACATTTCAAATGCTTGTCAAGATCTAAAGTAGACAACATAAATTTAGAAAAGACTTGGTAATTTATGTGATAAATTTACTCCATCGGTTATAGATTGGTAATAAAACATAAATATTTATAAGGTTTATCAAAATGCCAAATTGACCAAGTGATTTGTCATTTTCACAAAATTCACAGTATGGGTTGCAAGTCCTAAAATCCTTTAATGTGATTTTCATGCACCTAAATCAGATATAACATTAATTATAGCTGTACTTTCTTAATTACTTAATGAATAACCCAATAACTAGCATGAGGCTATGATGAATGAGAACTTCTGTTGGCATCACAGGCATTACTTCTGCAGATGTGTTGTATTGGAGACCTTCCCATGTGGTAATATGCATTGCAGAAGGATCTTAAGCAATTCACAGATACTGTGTCAATAAAAAATTCACAAAAACTTACCTATGTGAAAATTTTGAGTAAATATTACTCCAATATCCCTAAGGAATATTTAATTATAGCTATATTAGATAATCAAATTGATGGTAAATTTTTGCCTTGGTACATATAATAATTGCTTGAGATTTCTAGCATGCATATCTGATACTTGGTAATATGCTTGTAGATAAAGGGAAGAAACTTGCATTCTGGATTTTGACCAAAACCCACCGAGTCCCCCCAAACCCATTGATCAAACAGGTTTGGTTAAGGGCTTGTTTGTAAATAGATTGCATTTGAGTTACTCAAGACTGGCCTGATTATAAATGAGATGGATTCGGGTTTGGCCCTTAGACTTAATGACTCACTACAAGTTGGACAAACCCTTGGAACTCAATAGTAGCCCTCAGGATAGTGATAATAACATAGTGTACCATGGGCTAATCAGAATGTACTTCAAGTGAATAGGAAAGCTGTGCAGTTAATGGTTAGAGAGAGAGAGAGAGAGAGAGAGAGAGAGAGAGATCTTCTTGGCCCTATTTACTTTTAAACTTTTAGAGGTATATGACTAACAAGTGAAACTATAAATTGGTTGGTAGGTTGGTTTTAGATTTATTATTTTCAACCCAATTATAAATGGGTTGTGGATTTTTGACCTAACCCATTGCTACTCCGAATTCATGTTTTAAGAGAGAAGACTTGGAGTAGTAGAAGCATATATCATTCTGCCTCATAACACTCCTTGGTTGAAAACTTTATTTTTCTCTATGTTTCCAAACCATTCATTGTATCCAAAATATTTACCAACAAAGGTAAGTAGTCTGCTAGTTGATGAGCATAAGGAGTCCTAATGCCTGCAGGTCATTAAAATCAATTGCTATATTTTACAATATTTATGTGCCAAACTATGGACTTGGTTGGTGGGAACTTGAGTGAAGCATTTTAATTTCTTAGTCACATGGTTACTTCAGTCATAACATGAAAGGTTGTTCTGTTGTTTCATTCAATTTCATATTAAAAGATCATGCAGGTTCTAGTTAGACAGCAAGAAAGTATCCTTGTGCCCATTCAATTGCACAGCAATCCGTAAATTAGTGCTATCCAAGGATTTGAGTGCCAGATGTGTTGTCCTGTAATGATGCATATACCATATCGTCTAGGAATCAGGGTATGTGACAATCCCTTGGCCTAGAATGATCTCATACCGCTCAATACCCAGCTTGAAGGTGTTTTACCACCCCTTTGTTTCTATTTGAAGCCGTGGTGGCCAACATCTTTGTCAATAGGCACCTATTGGGGTGCATAGCGGACTGAATGAACACTGATACGGATCTGTGTGTTGTTTTTCAAAACCCTAGTGCTACTTGCTATCATATTAATGACTTTTCCAGAGATGTCGTATTGTGGGAAAAATGATTTTCATATTCTAGAACATGTTTGGTCTATTGCAGGTAATCAAGGTTCAACATGATGCACGTGGTGTAGATACTCCAGAAGATGTTGAGAAGATAGAAACACTGATGCGACGAAGAAACATCATGTAAGAAGCGGGAAAGATTGCGTGAAAAATCTGTGATGCCTTTATGGGAAATAACATGCCATTCCAATGGGTTTCTTCAAGGTGGTTGGTGTACTCGTTGACTTGTCTTTTATTAGTCTCTGACCTGCAGTAATTTATTCTTTCCAATTTTGCCGATTCCAGTTACATGCAAATATGAGGATTGAGTTAATTTGCATTGAAGAGCGATTACAAAATGGAGGAAAGATAGGAGATGATTTGGCTGTTTTCGAGTTGCCAGTGCAATCGCAGAAAAAAAAAGGAAAACACCATGGATGTTTTAGCTCTGTGATACTCAAATGAACAATAGTCCTGAATTGAAATCTTTGCCAATTGATTAAAGTGCATCCGTTTTGTACAAATTTGACATTATGTATTTCATCGTTTGAGATGCTAATATCTGAGCTCTAGGTTCTAATTTGGAGGCCCTGGTCATCTAAAAAGAGTGAAATCCCTGACAAAATGCATGATTATCTGTTGATGATAATCTTGAAGAAGACATGTTGTGGGTGACAAAATGTATTTTTGTGAGTCGCTCAAAATTTGCCTTGTTGAATGATTGCTTGAAAGGTTTCTTATTACTATTGAATTTATAGGTGCGAGTTGGTCAAGTCAAGGTCAAGAATTAACGCTTCCTGCAACCCGCTTATTTTAAACCAAAAAAAAACTGATTTTACGCAACATCGATCATATGCAAAATCGCTGATACATCTGTCTGGAGATAAAAAGGGAATGGACGCCCTAGACAGTGTCATGTTTATCAAGGAATACCTTGCACCCTTTGACATCTCTGTATGAAATCCTTTACCTTTCTAGCTGTCTATAATTTGCTGGCCTTTTCAGTTACATGTTATTGTTAAACGAATGTTACATCAATGTCAATATGTCAATGTTATTCTATGATGACCATTTATTTGATTAAAGGCTTCATTGAATGAAAAAATTCCATTACCCTGTTTGTTTCCATTTATTAAGAGTCTTTTGACAAA